>NW_028284192.1:15000-35000 GCF_059516105.1 Syngnathus floridae | reverse complement strand
AGTCGCAGCTCGTCGCCGCTGTCACCCAGACGGGAAGCTGCGCCCCGGCCGAGTCAGACTCGGTCGGTGCGGCCCGCTGCGGCCAGCTGGAGAGTGAGCTACGTGCCTGTACCGTGCTCCCGACGAACCGTCCCGGGGGGCTGGTGACGTCGCGCGATCGGCGCTTGATGCTGCGACCGGGAGGGAAGCTGCGCCCCGTCCGAGTCAGACTCGGTCGTTGCGGCCCACCCGAGCCCGCACGCCTCACGCGGAGGGGTCATACGCCCCGGCGGCCACGATAGACGTCCTCCCGCTTCGCGGTGGTCGGGAGGGCTTAGCGGATAGGTGCAGATGCGGGGGCGGCTTCCCGAGATAGCCGTCCCTAGGTTAGGCGAGGGTTTGAGAAACATCTTTCGCGGTAGACCGGCGCGGCCGGCGGACGCCCACGTGGCGTGCCGCGAGTCGGATCGCGCGCTCGGCCTCCGTTGATGGCCGCTAGGTGCGTGCGTGGAATCGGGGCGTCTCGGTCTCGCTGCCGTACGGCTCGCGCTAGGCCTGCGGGGGCGGCGTCGGAGCGCGCGCTCGCGCGGCGGCCGTAGCGCTAGAGGGCGACCCGCAAGTGGGGAGGAACCGTCCACCCAACGCCGGCGCTAGCCGGGGCCGGTGGGGGCCCTACCAAGGCGGGTCATGGTCGCATGTCGGTCGGTCCGGCCTCTGTTTACCGAGGCGGCCGGCACCTCCATCTGCCTTGGATGCCCCGAATCCGCAGACTTTCCTCCGGCCTCAGCTTAACGAGACGGCCGTTGCCTCCATCCTTGGATGTTAACATTCGCAGAGTTTCAGCTCCGGGCTAGGGCGGGTGAAGTCGTCTCGAACCACGTGCCTGAAGGCCGCCTCGCGCCGGATGCAGGCCCCGCTCTGTCGTGCGGTGTGACCGTCCAACGCGGGCATCGCTAGATTAGCCGTGGCCACGATCCTTCCACACCGCGAGCCTTTCGCCCTCGGCCGCTCAGTTCGCGGGCCGCTGATCCCGCTCCATCTCTCCGGCCTGTGTTTAAGGAGGCGGCCGGTCCTCCTTCCTTGGATGGACCATTCGCATATTTTTCGCCCGGCCTGTGTTTAAGGAGGCGGCCGGTAACTCCCTTTCTTGGATGAGACCCAACATTCGCATATTTTTCGCCCGGCCTGTGTTTAAGGAGGCGGCCGGTCCTCCCATTCTGCCAGTGTTCCTTGGACTTTGAATATTTCAAAGTCTTTCCGCCCAACATTCGCATATTTTTCGCCCGGCCTGTGTTTAAGGAGGCGGCCGGTCCTCCCATTCTGCCAGTGTTCCTTGGACTTTGAATATTTCAAAGTCTTTCCGCTCCGGGCTAGGGCGGGTGAGGTCGTCTCGAACCACGTGCCTGAAGGCCGCCTCGCGCCGGATGCAGGCCCCGCTCTGTCGTGCGGTGTGACCGTCCAACGCGGGCATCGCTAGATTAGCCGTGGCCACGATCCTTCCACACCGCGAGCCTTTCGCCCTCGGCCGGTGTCGGTCAACGTGTGGGTTTGGGGGGAAGGACGGCTGCCGGGAGCAGACAGCCGTCCCCGGGTGGGGTGTACAGTCCCTTCACCGCGGCCGCCGGGAGCAGACGGCCGTCGAGCGATTCTGCCATTGTTCCTAGGACTTTGTACATTTTAAAGACCCTCCGCGCGGGCCGCTGATCCCGCTCGGTCGCTCCGGCCTGTGTTTAAGGAGGCGGCCGGTCCTCCCATTCTGCCAGTGTTCCTTGGACTTTGAATATTTCAAAGTCTTTCCGCTCCGGGCTAGGGCGGGTGAGGTCGTCTCGAACCACGTGCCTGAAGGCCGCCTCACGCCGGATGCAGGCCCCGCTCTGTCGTGCGGTGTGACCGTCCAACGTGGGCATCGCTAGATTAGCCGTGGCCACGATCCTTCCACACCGCGAGCCTTTCGCCCTCGGCTGATGTTCGGCCAACGTGTGGGGAGGGGGGGAAGGACGGCTGCCGGGAGCAGACAGCCGTCCCCGGGTGGGGTGTACAGTCCCTTCACCGCGGCCGCCGGGAGCAGACGGCCGTCGAGCGATTCTGCCATTGTTCCTAGGACTTTGTACATTTTAAAGACCCTCCGCGCGGGCCGCTGATCCCGCTCCGTCTCTCCGGCCTGTGTTTAAGGAGGCGGCCGGTCCTCCCATTCTGCCATTGTTCCTTGGACTTGTAAAAGTCTTTCCGCTCCGGGCTAGGGCGGGTGAGGTCGTCTCGAACCACGTGCCTGAAGGCCGCCTCGCGCCGGATGCAGGCCCCGCTCTGTCGTGCGGTGTGACCGTCCAACGCGGGCATCGCTAGATTAGCCGTGGCCACGATCCTTCCACACCGCGAGCCTTTCGCCCTCGGCTGATGTTCGGCCAACGTGTGGGGAGGGGGTTATGGACGGCTGCCGGGAGCAGACAGCCGTCCCCGGGAGGGGAGACTTCACGGCGGCCGCCGGGAGCAGACGGCCGTCGAGAGATTCTGCCAGTGTGTTCCTTGGACTTTGAAAAGTCTTTCCGCTCCGGGCTAGGGCGGGTGAGGTCGCCTCGAACCACGTGCCTGAAGGCCGCCTCGCGCCGGATGCAGGCCCCGCTCTGTCGTGCGGTGTGACCGTCCAACGCGGGCATCGCTAGATTAGCCGTGGCCACGATCCTTCCACACCGCGAGCCTTTCGCCCTCGGCCGGTGTTCGCTCAATGCGCGGGCCGCTGATCCCGCTCCATCTCTCCGGCCTGTGTTTAAGGAGGCGGCCGGTCCTCCCATTCTGCCATTGTTCCTTGGACTTGTAAAAGTCTTTCCGCTCCGGGCTAGGGCGGGTGAGGTCGTCTCGAACCACGTGCCTGAAGGCCGCCTCGCGCCGGATGCAGGCCCCGCTCTGTCGTGCGGTGTGACCGTCCAACGCGGGCATCGCTAGATTAGCCGTGGCCACGATCCTTCCACACCGCGAGCCTTTCGCCCTCGGCTGGTGTTCGGCCAACGTGTGGGGAGGGGGTTAAGGACGGCTGCCGGGAGCAGACAGCCGTCCCCGGGAGGGGAGACTTCACGGCGGCCGCCGGGAGCAGACGGCCGTCGAGCGATTCTGCCAGCGTTCCTTGTACTTTGAATATTTCACAGCCGTGCTCGCACTTAGGAAATTTTCGAGCGCTGTGGCACTTAGAAATTTTTCGTCAAGAGAGGCACTTAGACATTTTTCGTCAAGAGAGGCACTTAGAAAATTTTTCTCTCTCTCTCTGTGTGCCTTCCAGGGTGCTGTGCAACCCTGCGTGTTGTGTTCCCACCGAGCAAGGGGCGCTGCTGGCGGCCATGACCAAGCGCTCGGCACCGGGCCCTTTCATTTTGTGGGGTAAATTATGCGCCCCCCATGCTCGTTCTGACTATATTTTGCGAAAGGGGGGTAAATCGTTGATGAGTACGCTGACTAGGGGGACCATTTAGCGTACTCTGGCGCACCTGAAGACCAAAGTTGGTACTGCACCCTCCCCCTGGTACCCCAGCCCCTGGTACCTAAAGAGGGAGAGGCCGAATTTTCGCTTTTTGGGGCCGACCGAGGGAACCAGCCGAGGCGGACACTTTTCGGCTCAAGAGCCGTTGGCACTTAGAAAAAATTCGCACAAGTTGGCAGGGCTACCAGGGGAAGAGGCCGAATTTTCGCTTTTGAAGGCCGACCGCGGGAACCAGCCGAGGCGGACACTTTTCGGCTCAAGAGCCGTTGGCACTTAGAAAATATTTGCCAAACTTGGCTTGACTTCCAGGAGAAGAGGCCGAATTTTCACTTTTGGTGGCCGACCTGGGGAACCAGCCGAGGCGGACACTTTTCGGCTCAAGAGCCGTTGGCACTTAGAAAATATTTGCCAAACTTGGCTTGACTTCCAGGAGAAGAGGCCGAATTTTCACTTTTGGTGGCCGTTATGGGGAACCAGCCGAGGCGGACACTTTTCGGCTCAAGAGCCGTTGGCACTTAGAAAATATTTGCCAAACATGGCTTGACTTCCAGGAGAAGAGGCCGAATTTTCACTTTTGGTGGCCGTTATGGGGAACCAGCCGAGGCGGACACTTTACGCTGGTTGAGTCGTTGGCACTTAGAAAATATTTGCCAAACTTGGCTTGACTTCCAGGAGAAGAGGCCGAATTTTCACTTTTGGTGGCCGACCTGGGGAACCAGCCGAGGCGGACACTTTACGCTGGTTGAGTCGTTGGCACTTAGAAAATATCTGCCAAACTTGGCTTGACTTCCAGGAGAAGAGGCCGAATTTTCACTTTTGGTGACCGACCTGGGGAACCAGCCGAGGCGGACACTTTACGCTGGTTGAGTCGTTGGCACTTAGAAAATATTTGCCAAACTTGGCTTGACTTCCAGGAGAAGAGGCCGAATTTTCACTTTTGGTGGCCGACCTGGGGAACCAGCCGAGGCGGACACTTACGCTGGTTGAGTCGTTGGCACTTAGAAAATATTCGCCAAACTTGGCAAGACTTCCAGGAGAAGAGGCCGAATTTTCACTTTTGGTGGCCGACCTGGGGAACCAGCCGAGGCGGACACTTTACGCTGGTTGAGTCGTTGGCACTTAGAAAATATTTGCCAAACTTGGCTTGACTTCCAGGAGAAGAGGCCGAATTTTCACTTTTCATGGCCGTTATGGGGAACCAGCCGAGGCGGACACTTTGCGCTGGTTGAGTCGTTGGCACTTAGAAAATATTTGCCAAACTTGGCTTGACTTCCAGGAGAAGAGGCCGAATTTTCACTTTTGGTGGCCGTTATGGGGAACCAGCCGAGGCGGACACTTTAGGCTGGTTGAGTCGTTGGCACTCAGAAAATATTCGCCAAACTTGGCCAGACTTCCAGGAGAAGAGGCCGAATTTTCACTTTTGGTGACCGACCTGGGGAACCAGCCGAGGCGGACACTTTACGCTGGTTGAGTCGTTGGCACTTAGAAAATATTTGCCAAACTTGGCTTGACTTCCAGGAGAAGAGGCCGAATTTTCACTTTTGGTGGCCGACCTGGGGAACCAGCCGAGGCGGACACTTTACGCTGGTTGAGTCGTTGGCACTTAGAAAATATTCGCCAAACTTGGCAAGACTTCCAGGAGAAGAGGCCGAATTTTCACTTTTGGTGGCCGACCTGGGGAACCAGCCGAGGCGGACACTTTACGCTGGTTGAGTCGTTGGCACTTAGAAAATATTTGCCAAACTTGGCTTGACTTCCAGGAGAAGAGGCCGAATTTTCACTTTTCATGGCCGTTATGGGGAACCAGCCGAGGCGGACACTTTTCGGCTCAAGAGCCGTTGGCACTTAGAAAATATTTGCCAAACATGGCTTGACTTCCAGGAGAAGAGGCCGAATTTTCACTTTTGGTGGCCGTTATGGGGAACCAGCCGAGGCGGACACTTTACGCTGGTTGAGTCGTTGGCACTTAGAAAATATTTGCCAAACTTGGCTTGACTTCCAGGAGAAGAGGCCGAATTTTCACTTTTGGTGGCCGACCTGGGGAACCAGCCGAGGCGGACACTTTACGCTGGTTGAGTCGTTGGCACTTAGAAAATATTCGCCAAACTTGGCCAGACTTCCAGGAGAAGAGGCCGAATTTTCACTTGTTGTGGCCGTTATGGGGAACCAGCCGAGGCGGACACTTTACGCTGGTTGGGTCGTTGGCACTTAGAAAATATTCGCCAAACTTGGCCAGACTTCCAGGAGAAGAGGCCGAATTTTCACTTGTTGTGGCCGTTATGGGGAACCAGCCGAGGCGGACACTTTACGCTGGTTGGGTCGTTGGCACTTAGAAAATATTCGCCAAACTTGGCCAGACTTCCAGGAGAAGAGGCCGAATTTTCACTTGTTGTGGCCGTTATGGGGAACCAGCCGAGGCGGACACTTTACGCTGGTTGGGTCGTTGGCACTTAGAAAATATTCGCCAAACTTGGCTTGACTTCCAGGAGAAGAGGCCGAATTTTCACTTATGGTGGCCGTTATGGGGAACCAGCCGAGGCGGACACTTTACGCTGGTCGAGTCGTTGGCACTTAGAAAATATTCGCCAAACTTGGCCAGACTTCCAGGAGAAGAGGCCGAATTTTCACTTGTTCTGGCCGACCTGGGGAACCAGACGAGGCGGACACATCACCCCGCAAGTGCCGTTGGCACTTTGAAAATATTCGCCAAACTTGGCCAGACTTCCAGGAGAAGAGGCCGAATTTTCACTTGTTCTGGCCGACCTGGGGAACCAGACGAGGCGGACACATCACCCCGCAAGTGCCGATGGCACTTAGAAAATATTCGCCAAACTTGGCCGGACTTCCAGGAGAAGAGGCCGAATTTTCGCTTTTTCTGGCCGACCTGGGGAACCAGACGAGGCGGACACATCACCCCGCAAGTGCCGTTGGCACTTTGAAAATATTCGCCAAACTTGGCCGGACTTCCAGGAGAAGAGGCCGAATTTTCACTTGTTCTGGCCGACCTGGGGAACCAGACGAGGCGGACACATCACCCCGCAAGTGCCGTTGGCACTTTGAAAATATTCGCCAAACTTGGCCGGACTTCCAGGAGAAGAGGCCGAATTTTCACTTTTTCTGGCCGACCTGGGGAACCAGACGAGGCGGACACATCACCCCGCAAGTGCCGTTGGCACTTTGAAAATATTCGAAACTTCCATCAAACACACATCGGCTTTTTCGCCGTCGCTGTCCGGCCTGGGCACCATCGTGGCTCGGACAGTTCGTGTGCCAGCTTCCGTTGGCACTTAGAACATTTTTCAAAATAAAAATAAACAGTCCTGCACATACGTGCCGACTATATTTTGCGAAAGGGGAGTAAACCGATGAGTACACTAACTAGGGGGACCAACAGACCGTAGTGGTCTCCCCTGGTACCTAAATGCATACCCCTGGTACCTCAGCGACTACCCCTGGTACCTAAATGCGTACCCCTGGTACCTCAGAGAGGCCGAATTTTCACATTCCGTGGCCGAACTAGGGAACCGGACGAGGCGGACACTTTTCCGGGAGAGACCCGATGGCACTTAGAAAATATTCGCTCAAGTTGGCAGGACTTCCAGAGCAAGAGGCCGAATTTTCACATTATGTGGCCGAACCGGGGAACCAGCCGAGTCGGACACTTTTCCGGGAGAGACCCGATGGCACTTAGAAAATATTCGCTCAAGTTGGCAGGACTTCCAGAGCAAGAGGCCGAATTTTCACATTATGTGGCCGAACTAGGGAACCGGACGAGTCGGACACTTTTCCGGGCAAGACCCGATGGCACTTAGAAAATATTCGCTCAAGTTGGCAGGACTTCCAGAGCAAGAGGCCGAATTTTCACATTATGTGGCCGAACTAGGGAACCGGACGAGTCGGACACTTTTCCGGGCAAGACCCGATGGCACTTAGAAAATATTCGCTCAAGTTGGCAGGACTTCCAGAGCAAGAGGCCGAATTTTCACTCGCTCGGGCCGACTCGGGGAACCAGCCGAGTCGGACACTTTTCCGGGCAAGACCCGATGGCACTTAGAAAATATTCGCTCAAGTTGGCAGGACTTCCAGAGCAAGAGGCCGAATTTTCACTCGTTCGGGCCGACTCGGGGAACCAGCCGAGTCGGACACTTTTCCGGGCAAGACCCGATGGCACTTAGAAAATATTCGCTCAAGTTGGCAGGACTTCCAGAGCAAGAGGCCGAATTTTCACATTATGTGGCCGAACTAGGGAACCGGACGAGTCGGACACTTTTCCGGGCAAGACCCGATGGCACTTAGAAAATATTCGCTCAAGTTGGCAGGACTTCCAGAGCAAGAGGCCGAATTTTCACTCGTTCGGGCCGACTCGGGGAACCAGCCGAGTCGGACACTTTTCCGGGCAAGACCCGATGGCACTTAGAAAATATTCGCTCAAGTTGACAGGACTTCCAGAGCGAGAGGCCGAATTTTCACTCGGTCGGGCCGACTCGGGGAACCAGACGAGTCGGACACTTTTCCGGGCAAGACCCGTTGGCACTTAGAAAATATTCGCTCAATTTGGCAGGACTTCCAGAGCAAGAGGCCGAATTTTCACTCGTTTGGGCCGACTCGGGGAACCAGCCGAGTCGGACACTTTTCCGGGCAAGACCCGATGGCACTTAGAAAATATTCGCTCAAGTTGACAGGACTTCCAGAGCGAGAGGCCGAATTTTCACTCGGTCGGGCCGACTCGGGGAACCAGACGAGTCGGACACTTTTCCGGGCAAGACCCGTTGGCACTTAGAAAATATTCGCTCAATTTGGCAGGACTTCCAGAGCAAGAGGCCGAATTTTCGCTCGTTCGGGCCGACTCGGGGAACCAGCCGAGTCGGACACTTTTCCGGGCAAGACCCGATGGCACTTAGAAAATATTCGCTCAAGTTGGCAGGACTTCCAGAGCAAGAGGCCGAATTTTCGCTCGTTCGGGCCGACTCGGGGAACCAGCCGAGTCGGACACTTTTCCGGGCAAGACCCGATGGCACTTAGAAAATATTCGCTCAAGTTGGCAGGACTTCCAGAGCAAGAGGCTGAATTTTCACTTTTTCTGGCCGACTCGGGGAACCAGCCGAGTCGGACACTTTTCCGGGCAAGACCCGATGGCACTTAGAAAATATTCGCTAAAGTTGGCAGGACTTCCAGAGCAAGAGGCCGAATTTTCGCTCGTTCGGACCGACTCGGGGAACCAGCCGAGTCGGACACGTTACGGCCGAACAGCCGTTGGCACTTAGAAAATATTCGCTCAAGTTGGCAGGACTTCCAGAGCGAGAGGCCGAATTTTCGCTCGTTCGGGCCGACTCGGGGAACCAGCCGAGTCGGACACTTTTCCGGGCAAGACCCGATGGCACTTAGAAAATATTCGCTCAAGTTGGCAGGACTTCCAGAGCGAGAGGCCGAATTTTCGCTCGTTCGGGCAGACTCGGGGAACCAGCCGAGTCGGACACATTACGGCCGAACACCCGTTGGCACTTAGAAAATATTAGCTCAAGTCGGCCGGACTTCCAGGCGAAGAGGCCGAATTTTCACTTTTTCTGGCCGACTCGGGGAACCAGCCGAGTCGGACACATTTCGGCGTAACACCCGTTGGCACTTAGAAAATATTCGCCCAAGTCGGCCGGACTTCCAGGCGAAGAGGCCGAATTTTCGCTCGTTCGGGCCGACCGGAGGAACCAGCCGAGTCGGACACATTACGGTGTAACACCCGTTGGCACTTAGAAAATATTCGCCAAAGTTCGTTGGACCTCCAGGCGAAGAGGCCGAATTTTCGCTCGTTCGGGCCGACTCGGGGCACCAGCCGAGTCGGACACATTACGGCCGAACACCCGTTGGCACTTAGAAAATATTCGCCAAAGTTCGTCGGACTTCCAGGCGAAGAGGCCGAATTTTCGCTCGTTCGGGCCGACTCGGGGAACCAGCCGAGTCGGACACATTTCGGCGCAACACCCGTTGGCACTTAGAAAATATTCGCCAAAGTTCGTCGGACTTCCAGGCGAAGAGGCCGAATTTTCGCTCGTTCGGGCCGACTCGGGGAACCAGCCGAGTCGGACACATTTCGGCGCAACACCCGTTGGCACTTAGAAAATATTCGCCAAAGTCGGCCGGACTTCCAGGCGAAGAGGCCGAATTTTCGCTCGTTCGGGCCGACTCGGGGAACCAGCCGAGTCGGACACATTTCGGCGCAACACCCGTTGGCACTTAGAAAATATTCGCCAAAGTCGGCCGGACTTCCAGGCGAAGAGGCCGAATTTTCGCTCGTTCGGGCCGACTCGGGGAACCAGCCGAGTCGGACACATTTCGGCGCAACACCCGTTGGCACTTAGAAAATATTCGCCAAAGTTCGTCGGACCTCCAGAGCGAGAGGCCGAATTTTCACTTTTTCTGGCCGACCGGAGAACCAGCCGAGGCGGACACATCACGCCGCTTTTGCCGTTGGCATATTCGAAACTTCCAGAATCGGCTTTTTCGCCGTCGCTGTCCGGCCTGGGCACCATCGTGGCTCGGACACGTCGTGTGCCAGCGTCCGCTGGCACTTAGAAAATTTTTCAAAATAAAAATAAACAGTCCTGCACATACGTGCCCACTATATTTTGCGAAAGGGGAGTAAACCGTCGATGAGTACGCTGACTAGTGGGACCAACCATCGCGCTCTGGCGCACCTGAAGACCAAAGTTGGTACTGCACCCTACCCCTGGTACCCAAACGGGGTAGAGGCCGATTTTTCGCATTTGGCGGCCGACCTAGGGAACCAGAAGAGGCGGACACTTTTCCGAGCAAGTGCCGATGGCACTTCCAGAGCGAGAGGCCGAATAATCGTAATTTGTGGCCGACTTGGGAACCAGCGAAGGCGGATAGGAAGTGGAGCGGGTCCCGCCGGCTGGTCCGCGGGCCAATTGCGGTCCCGCGAGTTAGCGATCGCGGTCCGGAATTCTAGCCGACTTGGGAACCAGCGAAGGCGGATAGGAAGTGGATTGGGTCCCGCCGGCTGGTCCGCGGGCCAATTGCGGTCCCGCGAGTTAGCGATTGCGGTCCGGAATTCTAGCCGACTTGGGAACCAGCGAAGGCGGATAGGAAGTCAAGTGGGTCCCGCCGGCTGGTCCGCGGGCCAATTGCGGTCCCGCGAGTTAGCGATCGCGGTCCGGAATTCTAGCCGACTTGGGAACCAGCGAAGGCGGATAGGAAGTCAAGCGGGTCCCGCCGGCTGGTCCGCGGGCCAATTGCGGTCCCGCGAGTTAGCGATCGCGGTCCGGAATTCTAGCCGGCCGGGGACCACCGCGAGGCGGATGGGTGGTCACCGAGGTCCCGCCGGCTGGTCCGCGGGCCATTTAGGGTCCCGCGAGTTACCGATCGCGGTCCGGAATTCTACCCGGCCAGGGACCACCGCGAGGCGGATGGGTGGTCACCGAGGTACCGCCGGCTGGTCCGCGGGCCATTTAGGGTCCCGCGAGGTACCGATCGCGGTCCGGAATTCTACCCGGCCAGGGACCACCGCGAGGCGGATGGGTCTTCACCGAGGTCCCGCCGGCTGGTCCGCGGGCCATTTAGGGTCCCGCGAGTTACCGATCGCGGTCCGGAATTCTACCCGGCCGGGGACCACCGCGAGGCGGATGGGTGGTCACCGAGGTCCCGCCGGCTGGTCCGCGGGCCATTTAGGGTCCCGCGAGGTACCGATCGCGGTCCGGAATTCTACCCGGCTGGGGACCACCGCGAGGCGGATGGGTCTTCACCGAGGTCCCGCCGGCTGGTCCGCGGGCCATTTAGGGTCCCGCGAGTTACCGATCGCGGTCCGGAATTCTACCCGGCCGGGGACCACCGCGAGGCGGATGGGTGGTCACCGAGGTCCCGCCGGCTGGTCCGCGGGCCATTTAGGGTCCCGCGAGGTACCGATCGCGGTCCGGAATTCTACCCGGCTGGGGACCACCGCGAGGCGGATGGGTCTTCACCGAGGTCCCGCCGGCTGGTCCGCGGGCCATTTAGGGTCCCGCGAGTTACCGATCGCGGTCCGGAATTCTAGCCGGCCGGGGACCACCGCGAGGCGGATGGGTCTTCACCGAGGTCCCGCCGGCTGGTCCGCGGGCCATTTAGGGTCCCGCGAGGTACCGATCGCGGTCCGGAATTCTAGCCGGCCAGGGACCACCGCGAGGCGGATGGGTCTTCACCGAGGTCCCGCCGGATGGTCCGCGGGCCATTTAGGGTCCCGCAAATTACCGATCGCGGTCCGGAATTCTAGCCGGCAAGGGACCACCGCGAGGCGGATGGGTGGTCACCGAGGTCCCGCCGGCTGGTCCGCGGGCCATTTAGGGTCCCGCGAATTACCGATCGCGGTCCGGAATCCACGCCGGCCAGGGACCACCGCGAGGTGGATGGGTCTTCACCGAGGTCCCGCCGGCTGGTCCGCGGGCCATTTAGGGTCCCGCGAATTACCGATCGCGGTCCGGAATTCTAGCCGGCCGGGGACCACCGCGAGGCGGATGGGTGGTCACCGAGGTCCCGCCGGCTGGTCCGCGGGCCAATTGCGGTCCCGCGAGTTAGCGATCGCGGTCCGGAATTCTACCCGGCCGGGGACCACCGCGAGGCGGATGGGTGGTCACCGACGTCCCGCCGGCTGGTCCGCGGGCCAATTGCGGTCCCGCGAGTTACCGATCGCGGTCCGGAATTCTACCCGGCCGGGGACCACCGCGAGGCGGATGGGTGGTCACCGACGTCCCGCCGGCTGGTCCGCGGGCCATTTAGGGTCCCGCGAGTTACCGATCGCGGTCCGGAATTCTAGCCGGCCGGGGACCACCGCGAGGCGGATGGGTCTTCACCGAGGTCCCGCCGGCTGGTCCGCGGGCCATTTAGGGTCCCGCGAATTACCGATCGCGGTCCGGAATTCTAGCCGGCCGGGGACCACCGCGAGGCGGATGGGTGGTCACCGAGGTCCCGCCGGCTGGTCCGCGGGCCAATTGCGGTCCCGCGAGTTAGCGATCGCGGTCCGGAATTCTACCCGGCCGGGGACCACCGCGAGGCGGATGGGTGGTCACCGACGTCCCGCCGGCTGGTCCGCGGGCCAATTGCGGTCCCGCGAGTTAGCGATCGCGGTCCGGAATTCTACCCGGCCGGGGACCACCGCGAGGCGGATGGGTGGTCACCGACGTCCCGCCGGCTGGTCCGCGGGCCATTTAGGGTCCCGCGAGTTAGCGGTCGCGGCCCGGAATTCTAGCCGGCCCGGAGCCACCCAGAGGCCGTGCACAGGCGCCGGGTGGCCGGAAATACCTCCAGCCGAGCGGACATGCACTTTATAAGCACCTTGGACGAGATGGCTGAGCCTTACTCGACTTCCAGCACCCCGGCTAAGCGTTCTCCACGGCCCGCTGTGCTTCTAGAAGACCTCCAGACGGTCCTCATGGTACTTTCCTCCTCACTCTCCCAGGCGGCCCAGGCTTCCAGCACCCCGGCTAAGCGTCATACACGGCCCGCTGTGCTTCCAGAAGACCTCCAGACGGTCCTCATGGTGCTTTCCTCCTCACTCTCCCAGCCGAACGAGGCTTCCAGAGCCCCGGTTAAGCATTTTACGCGGCCCGCCGAGCCTCCACAGCACCTCCAGCCGGTTCTCCGGGTGCTCCCATCCTCACTGTTTAAGCCGAACGAGGCTTCCAGAGCCCCGGCTAAGCGTTTTACGCGGCCCGCTGGACTTCCACAGCACCTCCAGCCGGTTCTCCGGGTGCTTCCCTCCTCACTCTTGACGCCCGAGGAGACTTCCAGCACCCCGGCTAAGCGTTTTACGCGGCCCGCTGAGCTTCCAGAGCACCTCCAGCCGGTTCTCATGATGCATTCCTCCTCACTCTTTTAGCCGAACGAGGCTTCCAGCACCCCGGCTAAGCGTTTTCCACGACCCGCCGAGCTTCCACAGCACCTCCAGCCGGTTCCCCGAGTGCTTTCCTCCTCACTTTTTAAGCCGAACGAGGCTTCCAGAGCCCCGGCTAAGCGTTTTACGCGGCCCGCCGAGCTTCCAGAGCACCTCCAGCCGGTCCCCCCGATGCTTTCCTCCTCACTCTTGACGCCCGAGGAGGCTTCCAGAGCCCCGGCTAAGCGTTCTCCGCGTCCCGCTGATCTTCCCGGAGGTCGTAACGGGGAAATACCTCCCTCCAGCGGACACGGAGAGAAATTACACCGCCTCTCGCACAGAGGCGGGTAAACGGCGGGAGTAACTATGACTCTCTTAAGGTAGCCCGACTTGACATCTTTTTAACGGTTCGTGGATAAATACATGATATATACTACATATGATCGCATTTACAGCCAAATAATACAAAGTGACCATTCGGTTATAAACATTGTATTCATAATGTTTATAGGTGATGTTAATATTTATATATTTAATGTTTATAGGTGATGTTAATATTTATATATTTAATGTTTATAGGTCATGTTAATATTTATATATTTATTTTGTACATCATGTTATAGTTGTACGACACTTGCTATAGGATCATGATGTGATCATATCGGCGGAAGTCGGCCCGGGCTCCGGGTGAAGAGGCCGAATTCTCGCCACTCGCGGCCGACCGGGGAACCAACAGAGGCGGACGGATCGCGGCGCGAGAGCCCTTGGCACTTAGAAAAAATTTGGCAAAAGTCGCTCCGGGCTCCGGGTGAAGAGTCCGAATTCTCGCCACTCGTGGCCGACCAGGGAACCAGCGAAGGCGGGCAAGCTCTCAAGAGAGCCCCGCCGGCTGGTCAGCGGCGGGAAATGCGCCCTCTGGCGGACACGCCGTTGTAAATGAATGGGCTTTGGCACTTAGTGCATTTTCGCTGAAGTTGAGCCGCGCTCCGGGCGAAGAGGCCGAATTCTCGCCAGTCGTGGCCGACCAGGGAACCAGCAAAGGCGGGTAAGCTTTCAAGAGAGCCCCGCCGGCTGGTCCGCGGGCCATTTAGGGTCCCGCGAGTTAGCGACCGCGGCCCGGAATTCTGGCCGACTTGGGAACCAGCGAAGGCGGATAGGAAGTCAAGCTAGTCCCGCCGGCTGGTCCGCGGGCCATTTAGGGTCCCGCGAGTTACCGGTCGCGGCCCGGAATTCTGGCCGACTTGGGAACCAGCGAAGGCGGATGGGTGGTCACCGAGGTCCCGCCGGCTGGTCCGCGGGCCATTTAGGGTCCCGCAAGTTAGCGATCGCGGTCCGGAATTCTAACCGGCCGGGGACCACCGCGAGGCGGATGGGTCTTCACCGAGGTCCCGCCGGCTGGTCCGCGGGCCATTTAGGGTCCCGCGAGTTAGCGATCGCGGTCCGGAATTCTAGCCGGCCGGGAACCACCGCGAGGCGGATGGGTGCTCACCGAGGTCCCGCCGGCTGGTCCGCGGGCCATTTAGGGTCCCGCGAGTTACCGATCGCGGTCCGGAATTCTACCCGGCCAGGGACCACCGCGAGGCGGATGGGTCTTCACCGAGGTCCCGCCGGCTGGTCCGCGGGCCATTTAGGGTCCCGCGAGGTACCGATCGCGGTCCGGAACTCTAGCCGGCCGGGGACCACCGCGAGGCGGATGGGTCTTCACCGAGGTCCCGCCGGCTGGTCCGCGGGCCATTTAGGGTCAAATCATATCAAAATGTCATTCTCCGGGTGCGTTCCTCCTCGCTTCGTAAGCCGAACGAGGCTTCCAGAGCCCCGGTTAAGCGTTTTACGCGGCCCGCCGAGCCTCCACAGCACCTCCAGCCGGTTCTCATGAGGCTTTCCTCCTAACTCTTGACGCCCGAGGAGGCTTCCAGAGCCTCGGCTAAGTGTTTTACGCGGCCCGCTGGACTTCCACAGCACCTCCAGCCGGTTCTTATGATGATTTCCTCCTCACTCTTGACGCCCGAGGAGGCTTCCAGCGCCCCGGCTAAGCGTTTTACGCGGCCCGCTGAGCTTCCAGAGCACCTCCAGCCGGTTCCACGGGTGCTTTCCTCCTCACTCTTGAAGCCCGAGGAGGCTTCCAGAGCCTCGGCTAAGCGTTTTACGCGGCCCGCTGAGCTTCCACAGCACCTCCAGCCGGTTCTCATGATGCATTCCTCCTCACTCTTTAAGCCGAACGAGGCTTCCAGAGCCTCGGCTAAGCGTTTTACGCGGCCCGCTGGACTTCCACAGCACCCCCAGCCGGTTCTTATGATGCTTTCCTCCTAACTCTTGACGCCCGAGGAGGCTTCCAGCACCCCGGCTAAGCGTTTTACGCGGCCCGCCGAGCTTCCACAGCACCTCCAGCCGGTTCTCATGAGGCTTTCCTCCTAACTCTTGACGCCCGAGGAGGCTTCCAGAGCCTCGGCTAAGCGTTTTACGCAGCCCACTGAGCTTCCACAGCACCTCCAGCCGGTTCCCCCAGTACTTTCCTCCTCACTCTTTAAGCCGAACGAGGCTTCCAGAGCCCCGGCTAAGCGTTTTACGCGGCCCGCTGGACTGCCAGAGCACCCCCAGCCGGCCCTCACAATGCTTTCCTCCTAACTCTTGACGCCCGAGGAGGCTTCCAGAGCCCCGGCTAAACGTTTTACGCGGTCCGCTGAACTTCCAGAGCACCTCCAGCCGGTTCCCCGGCTGCTTTCCTCCTCACTTTCTAAGCCGAACGAGGCTTCCAGAGCCCCGGCTAAACGTTTTACGCGGCCCGCTGAGCTTCCACAGCACCTCCAGCCGGTTCCACGGGTGCTTTCCTCCTCACTCTTGACGCCCGAGGAGACTTCCAGCACCCCGGCTAAGCGTTTTACGCGGCCCGCTGAGCTTCCAGAGCACTTCCAGCCGGTTCTCCGGGTGCTTCACTCCTCACTCTTTAAGCCGAACGAGGCTTCCAGAGCCTCGGCTAAGCGTTTTACGCGGCCCGCTGGACTTCCAGAGCACCTCCAGCCGGTTCTCATGATGCATTCCTCCTCACTTTCTAAGCCGAACGAGGCTTCCAGAGCCCCGGCTAAGCGTTTTACGCGGCCCGCTGAGCTTCCAGAGCACCTCCAGCCGGTTCCCCGGGTGCATTCCTCCTAACTTTCTAAGCCGAACGAGGCTTCCAGAGCCCCGGCTAAACGTTTTACGCGGCACGCTGAGCTTCCAGAGCACCTCCAGCCGGTTCCCCGGGTGCATTCCTCCTCACTTTCGAAGCCGAACGAGGCTTCCAGAGCCCCGGCTAAGCGTTTTACGCGGCCCGCTGAACTTCCACAGCACCTCCAGCCGGTTCTCCGGGTGCTCCCATCCTCACTGTTTAAGCCGAACGAGGCTTCCAGAGCCCCGGCTAAGCGTTTTACGCGGCCCGCCGAGCTTCCACCGCACCTCCAGCCGGTTCTCATGTTGCATTCCTCCTCACTCTTGACGCCCGAAGAGGCTTCCAGAGCCCCGGCTAAGCGTTTTACGCAGCCCGCTGAGCTTCCACAGCACCTCCAGCCGGTTCCCCGGGTGCTTTCCTCCTCACTGTTTAAGCCGAACGAGGCTTCCAGAGCCCCGGCTAAGCGTTTTACGCGGCCCGCCGAGCTTCCACCGCACCTCCAGCCGGTTCCCCGAGTGCTTTCCACCTCACTTTCTAAGCCGAACGAGGCTCCCAGCACCCCGGCTAAGCGTTCTCCGCGTCCGGGTGATCTTCCCGGAGCTTGTAACGGGGAAATGCCTCCCTCCAGCGGACACGGAGAGAAATTACACCGCCTCTCGCACAGAGGCGGGTAAACGGCGGGAGTAACTATGACTCTCTTAAGGTAGCCTGACTTGACATCTCTTTAACGGTTCGTGGATAAATACATGATATATACAACTTATGCTCGCATTTACAGCCAAATAATACAAAATGAGCATTCGGTTATAAACATGGTATTCATAATGTTTATAGGTGATGTTAATATTTATATGTTTAATGTTTATAGGTGATGTTAATATTTATATATTTAATGTTTATAGGTGATGTTAATATTTATATATTTATTTTGTACATCATGTTACAGTTATACGACACTCGCTATTGGATCATGATGTGATCATGTCGGCGGGAGTCGGCCCGGGCTCCGGGTGAAGAGGCCGAATTCTCGCCACTCGCGGCCGACCGGGGAACCAGCAGAGGCGGACGCATCGCGGCGCGAGAGCCCTTGGCACTTAGAAAAAAATTGGCAAAAGTCGCTCCGGGCTCCAGGTGAAGAGGCCGAATTCTCGCCACTCGCGGCCGACCGGGGAACCAGCAGAGGCGGACGCATCGCGGCGCGAGAGCCCTTGGCACTTAGAAAAAATTTGGCAAAAGTCGCTCCGCGCTCCAGGTGAAGAGGCCGAATTCTCGCCACTCGCGGCCGACCGGGGAACCAGCGAAGGCGGGTAAGCTTTCTATGGAGCCCCGCCGGCTGGTCCGCGGGCCGAACGGGGTCCCGTCACCTACCGACAGCGGACGCCGACCCACGCCCGGCAGGAACCACCGAGAGGCGGACACGCTCTCCGACGAGCCCCGCCGGCCGGTCCGCGGCGGGAAATGCGCCCTCTGGCGGACACGCCGTTGTAAATGAATGGGCTTTGGCACTTAGTGCATTTTCGCAAAAGTTGAACCGCGCTCCGGGCGAAGAGGCCGAATTCTCGCCACTCGTGGCCGACCAGGGAACCAGCGAAGGCGGGTAAGCTCTCAAGAGAGCCCCGCCGGCTGGTCCGCGGGCCAATTATGGTCCCGCGAGTTACCGGTCGCGGCCCGGAATTCTGGCCGACTTGGGAACCAGCGAAGGCGGATAGGAAGTCGAGCGGGTCCCGCCGGCTGGTCCGCGGCGGGAAATGCGCCCTCTGGCGGACACGCCGTTGTAAATGAATGGGCTTTGGCACTTAGTGCATTTTCGCAAAAGTTGAGCCGCGCTCCGGGCGAAGAGGCCGAATTCCCGCTACTCGTGGCCGACCAGGGAACCAGCGAAGGCGGATAAGCTTTCTAGGGAGCCCCGCCGGCTGGTCCGCGGGCCGAACGTGGTCCCGTAAAGTACCGACAGCGGACGGCGACCCACGCCCGGCAGGAACCACCGAGAGGCGGACACGCTCTCCGACGAGCCCCGCCGGCCGGTCCGCGGCGGGAAACGCGCCCTCTGGCGGACACGCCGTTGTAAATGAATGGGCTTTGGCACTTAGTGCATTTTCGCTGAAGTTGAGCCGCGCTCCGGGCGAAGAGGCCGAATTCTCGCTACTCGTGGCCGACCGGGGAACCAGCGAAGGCGGGTAGGCTTTCAAGAGAGCCCCGCCGGCTGGTCCGCGGGCCGATTATGGTCCCGTCACCTACCGACAGCGGACGCCGACCCACGCCCGGCAAGG
The DNA here is from genome assembly GCF_059516105.1 of Syngnathus floridae. Taxonomy (NCBI): domain Eukaryota; kingdom Metazoa; phylum Chordata; class Actinopteri; order Syngnathiformes; family Syngnathidae; genus Syngnathus; species Syngnathus floridae. Next base: position 16,281 of record NW_028284192.1, on the reverse strand, counting down.
AACCACCGAGAGGCGGATAACGGCGCACACCGCGAACGGCGGGTGGCGGTCGCTGGGTGGCGGTCGGCTGGTGGCGGTCGGGGGGTGGCGGTCGGGGATGGTGCTTGGGGATGGTGCTTGGGACCGGTGGCGCCGGAGGCGCACACCGCGAACGGCTGGTGGCGGTCGGCTGGTGGCGGTCGGCTGGTGGCGGTCGCTGGGTGGCGGTCGGGGGGTGGCGGTCGGGGGGTGGCGGTCGGGGATGGTGCTTGGGGATGGTGCTTGGGACCGGTGGCGCCGGAGGCGCACACCGCGAACGGCTGGTGGCGGTCGGCTGGTGGCGGTCGGCTGGTGGCGGTCGGCTTGTGGCGGTCGGGGGGTGGCGGTCGGGGGGTGGCGGTCGGGGATGGTGCTTGGGGATGGTGCTTGGGACCGGTGGCGCCGGAGGCGCACACCGCGAACGGCTGGTGGCGGTCGGCTGGTGGCGGTCGGCTGGTGGCGGTCGGGGGGTGGCGGTCGGGGGGTGGCGGTCGGGGATGGCGCTTGGGGATGGTGCTTGGGACCGGTGGCGCCGGAGGCGCACACCGCGAACGGCTGGTGGCGGTCGGCTGGTGGCGGTCGGCTGGTGGCGGTCGGCTGGTGGCGGTCGGGGGGTGGCGGTCGGGGGGTGGCGCTTGGGGATGGTGGCGGTCGCCTTGTGGCGGTCGGGGGGTGGCGGTCGGGGGGTGGCGGTCGGGGGGTGGCGGTCGGGGGGTGGCGCTTGGGGATGGTGGCGGTCGCCTTGTGGCGGTCGGGGGTGGCGCTTGGGGATGGTGGCGGTCGCCTTGTGGCGGTCGGGGGTGGCGCTTGGGGATGGTGGCTGTCGCCTGGTGGCGGTCGGGGGTGGCGCTTGGGGATGGTGGCTGTCGCCTGGTGGCGGTCGGGGGTGGCGCTTGGGGATGGTGGTGGTGGTGGTCGCCTGGTGGCGGTCGACTTGTCGCGGTCGGGGGTGGCGCTTGGGGATGGTGGCTGTAGCCTTGTGGTGGTCCGGGGTGGCGCTTTGGGACCGGCGTCCGACGCAAAGTGCGTGTTGCGCGGCCCGGAGAAAGTTTCAGCCAAGGGCCCGCCGCTGGAGAAAATTTTAGGTACCAGGGGTGGATTTTTTTTGTCACCGCAGGAGGGGGACGTTGCCTCCGTCGGTGTCCGGCGGAGAGTGCGTGTTGCGCGGCCCGGAGAAAGTTTAGGCCCGGGGCCCGCCGCTGGAGAAAATTTTAGGTACCAGGAGTGGATTTTTTTTGTCACCGCAGGAGGGGGACGTTGCCT
>NW_028284192.1:0-5000 GCF_059516105.1 Syngnathus floridae | reverse complement strand
GCTGTGGTCCGAAGGAAGAAGCGCGCGTCCCGAGTCAGACTCGGGCGCCGCAACCCGACGGTATCTCGCTGCGGCCAGGATGCGGAGTTGAGTCGGCACTGGGGGGATCCGGGAAGGACGAAGGGGCGGCGGCCAACAGTCGCAGCTCGTCGCCGCTGTCACCCAGACGGGAAGCTGCGCCCCGGCCGAGTCAGACTCGGTCGGTGCGGCCCGCTGCGGCCAGCTGGAGAGTGAGCTACGTGCCTGTACCGTGCTCCCGACGAACCGTCCCGGGGGGCTGGTGACGTCGCGCGATCGGCGCTTGATGCTGCGACCGGGAGGGAAGCTGCGCCCCGTCCGAGTCAGACTCGGTCGTTGCGGCCCACCCGAGCCCGCACGCCTCACGCGGAGGGGTCATACGCCCCGGCGGCCACGATAGACGTCCTCCCGCTTCGCGGTGGTCGGGAGGGCTTAGCGGATAGGTGCAGATGCGGGGGCGGCTTCCCGAGATAGCCGTCCCTAGGTTAGGCGAGGGTTTGAGAAACATCTTTCGCGGTAGACCGGCGCGGCCGGCGGACGCCCACGTGGCGTGCCGCGAGTCGGATCGCGCGCTCGGCCTCCGTTGATGGCCGCTAGGTGCGTGCGTGGAATCGGGGCGTCTCGGTCTCGCTGCCGTACGGCTCGCGCTAGGCCTGCGGGGGCGGCGTCGGAGCGCGCGCTCGCGCGGCGGCCGTAGCGCTAGAGGGCGACCCGCAAGTGGGGAGGAACCGTCCACCCAACGCCGGCGCTAGCCGGGGCCGGTGGGGGCCCTACCAAGGCGGGTCATGGTCGCATGTCGGTCGGTCCGGCCTCTGTTTACCGAGGCGGCCGGCACCTCCATCTGCCTTGGATGCCCCGAATCCGCAGACTTTCCTCCGGCCTCAGCTTAACGAGACGGCCGTTGCCTCCATCCTTGGATGTTAACATTCGCAGAGTTTCAGCTCCGGGCTAGGGCGGGTGAAGTCGTCTCGAACCACGTGCCTGAAGGCCGCCTCGCGCCGGATGCAGGCCCCGCTCTGTCGTGCGGTGTGACCGTCCAACGCGGGCATCGCTAGATTAGCCGTGGCCACGATCCTTCCACACCGCGAGCCTTTCGCCCTCGGCCGCTCAGTTCGCGGGCCGCTGATCCCGCTCCATCTCTCCGGCCTGTGTTTAAGGAGGCGGCCGGTCCTCCTTCCTTGGATGGACCATTCGCATATTTTTCGCCCGGCCTGTGTTTAAGGAGGCGGCCGGTAACTCCCTTTCTTGGATGAGACCCAACATTCGCATATTTTTCGCCCGGCCTGTGTTTAAGGAGGCGGCCGGTCCTCCCATTCTGCCAGTGTTCCTTGGACTTTGAATATTTCAAAGTCTTTCCGCCCAACATTCGCATATTTTTCGCCCGGCCTGTGTTTAAGGAGGCGGCCGGTCCTCCCATTCTGCCAGTGTTCCTTGGACTTTGAATATTTCAAAGTCTTTCCGCTCCGGGCTAGGGCGGGTGAGGTCGTCTCGAACCACGTGCCTGAAGGCCGCCTCGCGCCGGATGCAGGCCCCGCTCTGTCGTGCGGTGTGACCGTCCAACGCGGGCATCGCTAGATTAGCCGTGGCCACGATCCTTCCACACCGCGAGCCTTTCGCCCTCGGCCGGTGTCGGTCAACGTGTGGGTTTGGGGGGAAGGACGGCTGCCGGGAGCAGACAGCCGTCCCCGGGTGGGGTGTACAGTCCCTTCACCGCGGCCGCCGGGAGCAGACGGCCGTCGAGCGATTCTGCCATTGTTCCTAGGACTTTGTACATTTTAAAGACCCTCCGCGCGGGCCGCTGATCCCGCTCGGTCGCTCCGGCCTGTGTTTAAGGAGGCGGCCGGTCCTCCCATTCTGCCAGTGTTCCTTGGACTTTGAATATTTCAAAGTCTTTCCGCTCCGGGCTAGGGCGGGTGAGGTCGTCTCGAACCACGTGCCTGAAGGCCGCCTCACGCCGGATGCAGGCCCCGCTCTGTCGTGCGGTGTGACCGTCCAACGTGGGCATCGCTAGATTAGCCGTGGCCACGATCCTTCCACACCGCGAGCCTTTCGCCCTCGGCTGATGTTCGGCCAACGTGTGGGGAGGGGGGGAAGGACGGCTGCCGGGAGCAGACAGCCGTCCCCGGGTGGGGTGTACAGTCCCTTCACCGCGGCCGCCGGGAGCAGACGGCCGTCGAGCGATTCTGCCATTGTTCCTAGGACTTTGTACATTTTAAAGACCCTCCGCGCGGGCCGCTGATCCCGCTCCGTCTCTCCGGCCTGTGTTTAAGGAGGCGGCCGGTCCTCCCATTCTGCCATTGTTCCTTGGACTTGTAAAAGTCTTTCCGCTCCGGGCTAGGGCGGGTGAGGTCGTCTCGAACCACGTGCCTGAAGGCCGCCTCGCGCCGGATGCAGGCCCCGCTCTGTCGTGCGGTGTGACCGTCCAACGCGGGCATCGCTAGATTAGCCGTGGCCACGATCCTTCCACACCGCGAGCCTTTCGCCCTCGGCTGATGTTCGGCCAACGTGTGGGGAGGGGGTTATGGACGGCTGCCGGGAGCAGACAGCCGTCCCCGGGAGGGGAGACTTCACGGCGGCCGCCGGGAGCAGACGGCCGTCGAGAGATTCTGCCAGTGTGTTCCTTGGACTTTGAAAAGTCTTTCCGCTCCGGGCTAGGGCGGGTGAGGTCGCCTCGAACCACGTGCCTGAAGGCCGCCTCGCGCCGGATGCAGGCCCCGCTCTGTCGTGCGGTGTGACCGTCCAACGCGGGCATCGCTAGATTAGCCGTGGCCACGATCCTTCCACACCGCGAGCCTTTCGCCCTCGGCCGGTGTTCGCTCAATGCGCGGGCCGCTGATCCCGCTCCATCTCTCCGGCCTGTGTTTAAGGAGGCGGCCGGTCCTCCCATTCTGCCATTGTTCCTTGGACTTGTAAAAGTCTTTCCGCTCCGGGCTAGGGCGGGTGAGGTCGTCTCGAACCACGTGCCTGAAGGCCGCCTCGCGCCGGATGCAGGCCCCGCTCTGTCGTGCGGTGTGACCGTCCAACGCGGGCATCGCTAGATTAGCCGTGGCCACGATCCTTCCACACCGCGAGCCTTTCGCCCTCGGCTGGTGTTCGGCCAACGTGTGGGGAGGGGGTTAAGGACGGCTGCCGGGAGCAGACAGCCGTCCCCGGGAGGGGAGACTTCACGGCGGCCGCCGGGAGCAGACGGCCGTCGAGCGATTCTGCCAGCGTTCCTTGTACTTTGAATATTTCACAGCCGTGCTCGCACTTAGGAAATTTTCGAGCGCTGTGGCACTTAGAAATTTTTCGTCAAGAGAGGCACTTAGACATTTTTCGTCAAGAGAGGCACTTAGAAAATTTTTCTCTCTCTCTCTGTGTGCCTTCCAGGGTGCTGTGCAACCCTGCGTGTTGTGTTCCCACCGAGCAAGGGGCGCTGCTGGCGGCCATGACCAAGCGCTCGGCACCGGGCCCTTTCATTTTGTGGGGTAAATTATGCGCCCCCCATGCTCGTTCTGACTATATTTTGCGAAAGGGGGGTAAATCGTTGATGAGTACGCTGACTAGGGGGACCATTTAGCGTACTCTGGCGCACCTGAAGACCAAAGTTGGTACTGCACCCTCCCCCTGGTACCCCAGCCCCTGGTACCTAAAGAGGGAGAGGCCGAATTTTCGCTTTTTGGGGCCGACCGAGGGAACCAGCCGAGGCGGACACTTTTCGGCTCAAGAGCCGTTGGCACTTAGAAAAAATTCGCACAAGTTGGCAGGGCTACCAGGGGAAGAGGCCGAATTTTCGCTTTTGAAGGCCGACCGCGGGAACCAGCCGAGGCGGACACTTTTCGGCTCAAGAGCCGTTGGCACTTAGAAAATATTTGCCAAACTTGGCTTGACTTCCAGGAGAAGAGGCCGAATTTTCACTTTTGGTGGCCGACCTGGGGAACCAGCCGAGGCGGACACTTTTCGGCTCAAGAGCCGTTGGCACTTAGAAAATATTTGCCAAACTTGGCTTGACTTCCAGGAGAAGAGGCCGAATTTTCACTTTTGGTGGCCGTTATGGGGAACCAGCCGAGGCGGACACTTTTCGGCTCAAGAGCCGTTGGCACTTAGAAAATATTTGCCAAACATGGCTTGACTTCCAGGAGAAGAGGCCGAATTTTCACTTTTGGTGGCCGTTATGGGGAACCAGCCGAGGCGGACACTTTACGCTGGTTGAGTCGTTGGCACTTAGAAAATATTTGCCAAACTTGGCTTGACTTCCAGGAGAAGAGGCCGAATTTTCACTTTTGGTGGCCGACCTGGGGAACCAGCCGAGGCGGACACTTTACGCTGGTTGAGTCGTTGGCACTTAGAAAATATCTGCCAAACTTGGCTTGACTTCCAGGAGAAGAGGCCGAATTTTCACTTTTGGTGACCGACCTGGGGAACCAGCCGAGGCGGACACTTTACGCTGGTTGAGTCGTTGGCACTTAGAAAATATTTGCCAAACTTGGCTTGACTTCCAGGAGAAGAGGCCGAATTTTCACTTTTGGTGGCCGACCTGGGGAACCAGCCGAGGCGGACACTTACGCTGGTTGAGTCGTTGGCACTTAGAAAATATTCGCCAAACTTGGCAAGACTTCCAGGAGAAGAGGCCGAATTTTCACTTTTGGTGGCCGACCTGGGGAACCAGCCGAGGCGGACACTTTACGCTGGTTGAGTCGTTGGCACTTAGAAAATATTTGCCAAACTTGGCTTGACTTCCAGGAGAAGAGGCCGAATTTTCACTTTTCATGGCCGTTATGGGGAACCAGCCGAGGCGGACACTTTGCGCTGGTTGAGTCGTTGGCACTTAGAAAATATTTGCCAAACTTGGCTTGACTTCCAGGAGAAGAGGCCGAATTTTCACTTTTGGTGGCCGTTATGGGGAACCAGCCGAGGCGGACACTTTAGGCTGGTTGAGTCGTTGGCACTCAGAAAATATTCGCCAAACTTGGCCAGACTTCCAGGAGAAGAGGCCGAATTTT
>NW_028284191.1:30000-45738 GCF_059516105.1 Syngnathus floridae | reverse complement strand
ATAAATGCGATCATATGTAGTATATATCATATATTTATCCACGAACCGTTCAAAAAAATCTCAAGTGAGCCTACCTTAAGAGAGTGACAGTTACTCCCGCATTTTGGCTACTCAAAGTGCCATCAGACGCGCAGCAACGCGAGTGTGCGCTAAGTGCGAGAGCTGGCGTATTTACCCGCCGTGTCCGCTAGAGGGAGGTAATTCCCCGTTACGACCTCCGGGAAGATCACCGGGACGCGGAGAACGCTTTGCCGGGGCTCTGGAAGCCTCGGGCGGCTTAGAAAGTGAGGAGGAAAGCAGCCGGGGAACCGGCTGGAGGTGCTCTGGAAGTTCAGCGGGCCGCGCAAAACGTTTAGCCGGGGCTCTGGAAGCCTCGGGCGGCTTATTAAGTGAGGAGGAAAGCAGCCGTGGAACCGGCTGGAGGTGCTCTGGAAGCTCAGCGGGCCGCGTAAAACGCTTAGCCGGAGTGCTGGAAGCCTCCTCGGGCGTCAAGAATGAGGAGGAAAGCACCCGTGGAACCGGCTGGAGGTGCTCCGGAAGCTCAGCGGGCCGCGTAAAACGCTTAGCCGGGGCTCTGGAAGCCTCGTTCGGCTTAAACAGTGAGGATGGGAGCACCCGGAGATCCGGCTGGAGGTGCTGTGGAAGCTCAGCGGGCCGCGTAAAACGCTTAGCCGGTGCTCTGGAAGCTCAGCGGGCCGCGTAAAACGTTTAGCCGGGGTGCTGGAAGCCTGGGTCGACTTATAGAGTGAGGAGGAAAGCAGCCGGAGAACCGGCTGGAAGTGCTGTGGAGGCTCGGCGGGCCGCGTTAAAATGCTTAACCGGGGCTCTGGAAGCCTCGTTCGGCTGGGAGAGTGAGGAGGAAAGCACCATGAGGACCGGCTGGAGGTCTTCTGGAAGCACAGCGGGCCGTGGAGAACGCTTAGAAGTGCTGGAAGTCGAGTAAGGCTCAGCCATCTCGTCCAAGGTGCTTATAAAGTGCATGTCCGCTCGGCTGGAGGTATTTCCGGCCACCCGGCGCGTGTGCACGGCCTCTGGGTGGCTCCGGGCCGGCTAGAATTCCGGACCGCGATCGCTAACTCGCGGGACCCTAAATGGCCCGCGGACCAGCCGGCGGGACGTCGGTGACCACCCATCCGCCTCGCGGTGGTCCCCGGCCGGCTAGAATTCCGGACCGCGATCGCTAATTCGCGGGACCCTAAATGGCCCGCGGACCAGCCGGCGGGACCTCGGTGACCACCCATCCGCCTCGCGGTGGTCCCTGGCCGGCTAGAATTCCGGACCGCGATCGCAAACTCGCGGGACCCTAAATGGCCCGCGGACCAGCCGGCGGGACCTCGGTGACCACCCATCCGCCTCGCGGTGGTCCCTGGCCGGCTAGAATTCCGGACCGCGATCGGTAATTCGCGGGACCCTAAATGGCCCGCGGACCATCCGGCGGGACCTCGGTGACCACCCATCCGCCTCGCGGTGGTCCCTGGCCGGCTAGAATTCCGGACCGCGATCGCTAATTCGCGGGACCCTAAATGGCCCGCGGACCAGCCGGCGGGACCTCGGTGAAGACCCATCCGCCTCGCGGTGGTCCCCGGCCGGGTAGAATTCCGGACCGCGATCGGTACCTCGCGGGACCCTAAATGGCCCGCGGACCAGCCGGCGGGACCTCGGTGAAGACCCATCCGCCTCGCGGTGGTCCCCGGCCGGGTAGAATTCCGGACCGCGATCGGTACCTCGCGGGACCCTAAATGGCCCGCGGACCAGCCGGCGGGACCTCGGTGAAGACCCATCCGCCTCGCGGTGGTCCCGGCCGGCTAGAATTCCGGGCCGCGATCGGTAACTCGCGGGACCCTAAATGGCCCGCGGACCAGCCGGCGGGACCTCGGTGAAGACCCATCCGCCTCGCGGTGGTCCCCGGCCGGCTAGAATTCCGGACCGCGATCGGTAACTCGCGGGACCCTAAATGGCCCGCGGACCAGCCGGCGGGACCTCGGTGACCACCCATCCGCCTTGCGGTGGTCCCTGGCCGGCTAGAATTCCGGACCGCGATCGGTAACTCGCGGGACCCTAAATGGCCCGCGGACCAGCCGGCGGGACCTCGGTGACCACCCATCCGCCTTCGCTGGTTCCCAAGTCGGCTAGAATTCCGGACCGCGATCGCTAACTCGCGGGACCCTAAATGGCCCGCGGACCAGCCGGCGGGACCCACTTGACTTCCTATCCGCCTTCGCTGGTTCCCAAGTCGGCTAGAATTCCGGGCCGCGACCGGTAACTCGCGGGACCCTAAATGGCCCGCGGACCAGCCGGCGGGACCTCGGTGACCACCCATCCGCCTTCGCTGGTTCCCAAGTCGGCTAGAATTCCGGACCGCGATCGCTAACTCGCGGGACCGCAATTGGCCCGCGGACCAGCCGGCGGGACCCACTTGACTTCCCATCCGCCTTCGCTGGTTCCCAAGTCGGCTAGAATTCCGGACCGCGATCGCTAACTCGCGGGACCCTAAATGGCCCGCGGACCAGCCAGCGGGACCCGCTTGACTTCCTATCCGCCTTCGCTGGTTCCCAAGTCGGCTAGAATTCCGGACCGCGATCGCTAACTCGCGGGACCGCAATTGGCCCGCGGACCAGCCGGCGGGACCCGCTCCACTTCCTATCCGCCTTCGCTGGTTCCCAAGTCGGCTAGAATTCCGGACCGCGATCGCTAACTCGCGGGACCCTAAATGGCCCGCGGACCAGCCAGCGGGACCCGCTTGACTTCCTATCCGCCTTCGCTGGTTCCCAAGTCGGCTAGAATTCCGGACCGCGATCGCTAACTCGCGGGACCGCAATTGGCCCGCGGACCAGCCGGCGGGACCCGCTCCACTTCCTATCCGCATTCGCTGGTTCCCAAGTCGGCCACAAATTACGATTATTCGGCCTCTCGCTCTGGAAGTGCCATCGGCACTTGCTCGGAAAAGTGTCCGCCTCTTCTGGTTCCCTAGGTCGGCCGCCAAAAGCGAAAAATCGGCCTCTACCCCGTTTGGGTACCAGGGGTAGGGTGCAGTACCAACTTTGGTCTTCAGGTGCGCCAGAGCGCGATGGTTGGTCCCACTAGTCAGCGTACTCATCGACGGTTTACTCCCCTTTCGCAAAATATAGTGGGCACGTATGTGCAGGACTGTTTATTTTTATTTTGAAAAATTTTCTAAGTGCCAGCGGACGCTGGCACACGACGTGTCCGAGCCACGATGGTGCCCAGGCCGGACAGCGACGGCGAAAAAGCCGATTCTGGAAGTTTCGAATATGCCAACGGCAAAAGCGGCGCGATGTGTCCGCCTCGGCTGGTTCTCCGGTCGGCCAGAAAAAGTGAAAATTCGGCCTCTCGCTCTGGAGGTCCGACGAACTTTGGCGAATATTTTCTAAGTGCCAACGGGTGTTACACCGTAATGTGTCCGACGCGGCTGGTTCCTCCGGTCGGCCAGAAAAAGTGAAAATTCGGCCTCTTGCTCTGGAGGTCCGACGAACTTTGGCGAATATTTTCTAAGTGCCAACGGGTGTTACACCGTAATGTGTCCGACTCGGCTGGTTCCTCCGGTCGGCCCGAACGAGCGAAAATTCGGCCTCTTCGCCTGGAAGTCCGGCCGACTTGGGCGAATATTTTCTAAGTGCCAACGGGTGTTCGGCCGTAATGTGTCCGACTCGGCTGGTTCCCCGAGTCGGCCCGAAGGAGCGAAAATTCGGCCTCTTCGCCTGGAGGTCCAACGAACTTTGGCGAATATTTTCTAAGTGCCAACGGGTGTTACACCGTAATGTGTCCGACTCGGCTGGTTCCTCCGGTCGGCCCGAACGAGCGAAAATTCGGCCTCTTGCTCTGGAAGATCTGCCAACTTGAGCGAATATTTTCTAAGTGCCAACGGGTGTTCGGCCGTAACGTGTCCGACTCGGCTGGTTCCCCGAGTCGGCCCGAACGAGTGAAAATTCGGCCTCTTGCTCTGGAGTCCTGCCAACTTGAGCGAATATTTTCAAAGTGCCAACGGCTGTTCGGCCGTAACGTGTCCGACTCGGCTGGTTCCCCGAGTCGGCCCGAACGAGTGAAAATTCGGCCTCTTGCTCTGGAAGTCCTGCCAACTTGAGCGAATATTTTCAAAGTGCCAACGGCTGTTCGGCCGTAACGTGTCCGACTCGGCTGGTTCCCCGAGTCGGCCCGAACGAGCGAAAATTCGGCCTCTTGCTCTGGAAGTCCTGCCAACTTGAGCGAATATTTTCTAAGTGCCATCGGGTCTTGCCCGGAAAAGTGTCCGACTCGGCTGGTTCCCCGAGTCGGCCCGAACGAGCGAAAATTCGGCCTCTCGCTCTGGAAGTCCCGCCAACTGAGCGAATATTTTCTAAGTGCCATCGGGTCTTGCCCGGAAAAGTGTCCGACTCGGCTGGTTCCCCGAGTCGGCCCGAACGATGCGAAAATTCGGCCTCTTGCTCTGGAAGTCCTGCCAACTTGAGCGAATATTTTCTAAGTGCCATCGGGGCTTGCCCGGAAAAGTGTCCGACTCGGCTGGTTCCCCGAGTCGGCCCGAACGAGCGAAAATTCGGCCTCTTGCTCTGGAAGTCCGACGAACTTTGGCGAATATTTTCTAAGTGCCAACGGGTGTTCGGCCGTAACGTGTCCGACTCGGCTGGTTCCCCGAGTCGGCCCGAACGAGTGAAAATTCGGCCTCTTGCTCTGGAAGTCCTGCCAACTTGAGCGAATATTTTCTAAGTGCCATCGGGTCTTGCCCGGAAAAGTGTCCGACTCGGCTGGTTCCCCGAGTCGGCCCGAACGAGCGAAAATTCGGCCTCTTCGCCTGGAAGTCCTGCCAACTTGAGCGAATATTTTCTAAGTGCCATCGGGTCTTGCCGGAAAAGTGTCCGACTCGGCTGGTTCCCCGAGTCGGCCCGAACGAGCGAAAATTCGGCCTCTTGCTCTGGAAGTCCTGCCAACTTGAGCGAATATTTTCTAAGTGCCATCGGGTCTTGCCCGGAAAAGTGTCCGACTCGGCTGGTTCCCCGAGTCGGCCCGAACGAGCGAAAATTCGGCCTCTTGCTCTGGAAGTCCTGCCAACTTGAGCGAATATTTTCTAAGTGCCATCGGGGCTTGCCCGGAAAAGTGTCCGACTCGGCTGGTTCCCCGAGTCGGCCCGAACGAGCGAAAATTCGGCCTCTTGCTCTGGAAGTCCGACGAACTTTGGCGAATATTTTCTAAGTGCCAACGGGTGTTCGGCCGTAACGTGTCCGACTCGGCTGGTTCCCCGAGTCGGCCCGAACGAGTGAAAATTCGGCCTCTTGCTCTGGAAGTCCTGCCAACTTGAGCGAATATTTTCTAAGTGCCATCGGGTCTTGCCCGGAAAAGTGTCCGACTCGGCTGGTTCCCCGAGTCGGCCCGAACGAGCGAAAATTCGGCCTCTTGCTCTGGAAGTCCTGCCAACTTGAGCGAATATTTTCTAAGTGCCATCGGGTCTTGCCCGGAAAAGTGTCCGACTCGGCTGGTTCCCCGAGTCGGCCCGAACGAGCGAAAATTCGGCCTCTTGCTCTGGAAGTCCTGCCAACTTGAGCGAATATTTTCTAAGTGCCATCGGCTCTTGCCCGGAAAAGTGTCCGACCCGTCCGGTTCCTAGTTCGGCCACATAATGTGAAAATTCGGCCTCTTGCTCTGGAAGTCCTGCCAACTTGAGCGAATATTTTCTAAGTGCCATCGGGTCTTGCCCGGAAAAGTGTCCGACTCGGCTGGTTCCCCGAGTCGGCCCGAACGAGCGAAAATTCGGCCTCTTGCTCTGGAAGTCCTGCCAACTTGAGCGAATATTTTCTAAGTGCCATCGGGTCTTGCCCGGAAAAGTGTCCGACTCGGCTGGTTCCCCGAGTCGGCCACGGAATGTGAAAATTCGGCCTCTTGCTCTGGAAGTCCTGCCAACTTGAGCGAATATTTTCTAAGTGCCATCGGGTCTTGCCCGGAAAAGTGTCCGACTCGCTGGTTCCCCGAGTCGGCCCGAACGAGCGAAAATTCGGCCTCTTGCTCTGGAAGTCCTGCCAACTTGAGCGAATATTTTCTAAGTGCCATCGGGTCTTGCCCGGAAAAGTGTCCGACTCGGCCGGTTCCCTAGTTCGGCCACATAATGTGAAAATTCGGCCTCTTGCTCTGGAAGTCCTGCCAACTTGAGCGAATATTTTCTAAGTGCCATCGGGTCTTGCCCGGAAAAGTGTCCGACTCGGCTGGTTCCCCGAGTCGGCCCGAACGAGCGAAAATTCGGCCTCTTGCTCTGGAAGTCCTGCCAACTTGAGCGAATATTTTCTAAGTGCCATCGGGTCTTGCCCGGAAAAGTGTCCGACTCGGCTGGTTCCCCGAGTCGGCCCGAACGAGCGAAAATTCGGCCTCTTGCTCTGGAAGTCCTGCCAACTTGAGCGAATATTTTCTAAGTGCCATCGGGTCTTGCCCGGAAAAGTGTCCGACTCGGCTGGTTCCCTAGTTCGGCCACATAATGTGAAAATTCGGCCTCTTGCTCTGGAAGTCCTGCCAACTTGAGCGAATATTTTCTAAGTGCCATCGGGTCTTGCCCGGAAAAGTGTCCGACTCGGCTGGTTCCCCGAGTCGTCCCGAACGAGCGAAAATTCGGCCTCTCGCTCTGGAAGTCCTGCCAACTTGAGCGAATATTTTCTAAGTGCCATCGGGTCTTGCCCGGAAAAGTGTCCGACTCGGCTGGTTCCCCGAGTCGGCCCGAACGAGCGAAAATTCGGCCTCTTCGCCTGGAAGTCCTGCCAACTTGAGCGAATATTTTCTAAGTGCCATCGGGTCTTGCCCGGAAAAGTGTCCGACTCGGCTGGTTCCCCGAGTCGGCCCGAACGAGCGAAAATTCGGCCTCTTGCTCTGGAAGTCCTGCCAACTTGAGCGAATATTTTCTAAGTGCCATCGGGTCTTGCCCGGAAAAGTGTCCGACTCGGCTGGTTCCCCGAGTCGTCCCGAACGAGCGAAAATTCGGCCTCTCGCTCTGGAAGTCCTGCCAACTTGAGCGAATATTTTCTAAGTGCCATCGGGTCTTGCCCGGAAAAGTGTCCGACTCGGCTGGTTCCCCGAGTCGGCCCGAACGAGCGAAAATTCGGCCTCTTCGCCTGGAAGTCCTGCCAACTTGAGCGAATATTTTCTAAGTGCCATCGGGTCTTGCCCGGAAAAGTGTCCGACTCGGCTGGTTCCCCGAGTCGGCCCGAACGAGCGAAAATTCGGCCTCTTGCTCTGGAAGTCCTGCCAACTTGAGCGAATATTTTCTAAGTGCCATCGGGTCTTGCCCGGAAAAGTGTCCGACTCGGCTGGTTCCCCGAGTCGGCCCGAACGAGCGAAAATTCGGCCTCTTGCTCTGGAAGTCCTGCCAACTTGAGCGAATATTTTCTAAGTGCCATCGGGTCTTGCCCGGAAAAGTGTCCGACTCGGCTGGTTCCCCGAGTCGGCCCGAACGAGCGAAAATTCGGCCTCTTGCTCTGGAAGTCCTGCCAACTTGAGCGAATATTTTCTAAGTGCCATCGGCTCTTGCCCGGAAAAGTGTCCGACCCGTCCGGTTCCCTAGTTCGGCCACATAATGTGAAAATTCGGCCTCTTGCTCTGGAAGTCCTGCCAACTTGAGCGAATATTTTCTAAGTGCCATCGGGTCTTGCCCGGAAAAGTGTCCGACTCGTCTGGTTCCCCGAGTCGGCCCGAACGAGCGAAAATTCGGCCTCTTGCTCTGGAAGTCCTGCCAACTTGAGCGAATATTTTCTAAGTGCCATCGGGTCTTGCCCGGAAAAGTGTCCGACTCGGCTGGTTCCCTAGTTCGGCCACATAATGTGAAAATTCGGCCTCTTGCTCTGGAAGTCCTGCCAACTTGAGCGAATATTTTCTAAGTGCCATCGGGTCTTGCCCGGAAAAGTGTCCGACTCGGCTGGTTCCCCGAGTCGGCCCGAACGAGCGAAAATTCGGCCTCTTGCTCTGGAAGTCCTGCCAACTTGAGCGAATATTTTCTAAGTGCCATCGGGTCTTGCCCGGAAAAGTGTCCGACTCGGCTGGTTCCCCGAGTCGGCCAGAAAAAGTGAAAATTCAGCCTCTTCGCCTGGAAGTCCTGCCAACTTGAGCGAATATTTTCTAAGTGCCATCGGGTCTTGCCCGGAAAAGTGTCCGACTCGGCTGGTTCCCCGAGTCGGCCCGAACGAGCGAAAATTCGGCCTCTTGCTCTGGAAGTCCTGCCAACTTGAGCGAATATTTTCTAAGTGCCATCGGGTCTTGCCCGGAAAAGTGTCCGACTCGGCTGGTTCCCCGAGTCGGCCAGAAAAAGTGAAAATTCAGCCTCTTCGCCTGGAAGTCCTGCCAACTTGAGCGAATATTTTCTAAGTGCCATCGGGTCTTGCCCGGAAAAGTGTCCGACTCGGCTGGTTCCCCGAGTCGGCCAGAACGAGCGAAAATTCGGCCTCTTGCTCTGGAAGTCCTGCCAACTTGAGCGAATATTTTCTAAGTGCCATCGGGTCTCTCCCGGAAAAGTGTCCGCCTCGTCCGGTTCCCTAGTTCGGCCACGGAATGTGAAAATTCGGCCTCTTGCTCTGGAAGTCCTGCCAACTTGAGCGAATATTTTCTAAGTGCCATCGGGTCTTGCCCGGAAAAGTGTCCGACTCGGCTGGTTCCCTAGTTCGGCCACATAATGTGAAAATTCGGCCTCTTGCTCTGGAAGTCCTGCCAACTTGAGCGAATATTTTCTAAGTGCCATCGGGTCTTGCCCGGAAAAGTGTCCGACTCGGCTGGTTCCCCGAGTCGGCCAGAAAAAGTGAAATTCGGCCTCTTCGCCTGGAAGTCCTGCCAACTTGAGCGAATATTTTCTAAGTGCCATCGGGTCTTGCCCGGAAAAGTGTCCGACTCGGCTGGTTCCCCGAGTCGGCCAGAAAAAGTGAAAATTCGGCCTCTTGCTCTGGAAGTCCTGCCAACTTGAGCGAATATTTTCTAAGTGCCATCGGGTCTCTCCCGGAAAAGTGTCCGACTCGTTCGTCCGGTTCCCTAGTTCGGCCACATAATGTGAAAATTCGGCCTCTTGCTCTGGAAGTCCTGCCAACTTGAGCGAATATTTTCTAAGTGCCATCGGGTCTCTCCCGGAAAAGTGTCCGACTCGGCCGGTTCCCTAGTTCGGCCACATAATGTGAAAATTCGGCCTCTTGCTCTGGAAGTCCTGCCAACTTGAGCGAATATTTTCTAAGTGCCATCGGGTCTCTCCCGGAAAAGTGTCCGCCTCGTCCGGTTCCCTAGTTCGGCCACATAATGTGAAAATTCGGCCTCTTGCTCTGGAAGTCCGACGAACTTTGGCGAATATTTTCTAAGTGCCATCGGGTCTCTCCCGGAAAAGTGTCCGCCTCGTCCGGTTCCCTAGTTCGGCCACGGAATGTAATAATTCGGCCTCTCTGAGGTACCAGGGGAACGCATTTAGGTACCAGGGGTAGTCGCTGAGGTACCAGGGGTATGCATTTAGGTACCAGGGGAGACCACTACGGTCTGTTGGTCCCCCTAGTTAGTGTACTCATCGGTTTACTCCCCTTTCGCAAAATATAGTCGGCACGTATGTGCAGGACTGTTTATTTTTATTTTGAAAAATGTTCTAAGTGCCAACGGAAGCTGGCACACGAACTGTCCGAGCCACGATGGTGCCCAGGCCGGACAGCGACGGCGAAAAAGCCGATGTGTGTTTGATGGAAGTTTCGAATATTTTCAAAGTGCCAACGGCACTTGCGGGGTGATGTGTCCGCCTCGTCTGGTTCCCCAGGTCGGCCAGAAAAAGTGAAAATTCGGCCTCTTCTCCTGGAAGTCCGGCCAAGTTTGGCGAATATTTTCTAAGTGCCAACGGCACTTGCGGGGTGATGTGTCCGCCTCGTCTGGTTCCCCAGGTCGGCCAGAACAAGTGAAAATTCGGCCTCTTCTCCTGGAAGTCTGGCCAAGTTTGGCGAATATTTTCAAAGTGCCAACGGCACTTGCGGGGTGATGTGTCCGCCTCGTCTGGTTCCCCAGGTCGGCCAGAACAAGTGAAAATTCGGCCTCTTCTCCTGGAAGTCTGGCCAAGTTTGGCGAATATTTTCAAAGTGCCAACGTCACTTGCGGGGTGATGTGTCCGCCTCGTCTGGTTCCCCAGGTCGGCCAGAACAAGTGAAAATTCGGCCTCTTCTCCTGGAAGTCTGGCCAAGTTTGGCGAATATTTTCTAAGTGCCAACGACTCAACAGCCGTAAAGTGTCCGCCTCGGCTGGTTCCCCATAACGGCCAGAACAAGTGAAAATTCGGCCTCTTCTCCTGGAAGTCTGGCCAAGTTTGGCGAATATTTTCTAAGTGCCAACGACTCAACCAGCGTAAAGTGTCCGCCTCGGCTGGTTCCCCATAACGGCCAGAACAAGTGAAAATTCGGCCTCTTCTCCTGGAAGTCTGGCCAAGTTTGGCGAATATTTTCTAAGTGCCAACGACTCAACCAGCCTAAAGTGTCCGCCTCGGCTGGTTCCCCAGGTCGGGTACCACAAGTGAAAATTCGGCCTCTTCTCCTGGAAGTCTGGCCAAGTTTGGCGAATATTTTCTGAGTGCCAACGACTCAACCAGCCTAAAGTGTCCGCCTCGGCTGGTTCCCCATAACGGCCACCAAAAGTGAAAATTCGGCCTCTTCTCCTGGAAGTCAAGCCAAGTTTGGCAAATATTTTCTAAGTGCCAACGACTCAACCAGCGCAAAGTGTCCGCCTCGGCTGGTTCCCCATAACGGCCATGAAAAGTGAAAATTCGGCCTCTTCTCCTGGAAGTCAAGCCAAGTTTGGCAAATATTTTCTAAGTGCCAACGACTCAACCAGCGTAAAGTGTCCGCCTCGGCTGGTTCCCCAGGTCGGCCACCAAAAGTGAAAATTCGGCCTCTTCTCCTGGAAGTCTTGCCAAGTTTGGCGAATATTTTCTAAGTGCCAACGACTCAACCAGCGTAAAGTGTCCGCCTCGGCTGGTTCCCCAGGTCGGCCACCAAAAGTGAAAATTCGGCCTCTTCTCCTGGAAGTCAAGCCAAGTTTGGCAAATATTTTCTAAGTGCCAACGACTCAACCAGCGTAAAGTGTCCGCCTCGGCTGGTTCCCCAGGTCGGTCACCAAAAGTGAAAATTCGGCCTCTTCTCCTGGAAGTCTGGCCAAGTTTGGCGAATATTTTCTGAGTGCCAACGACTCAACCAGCCTAAAGTGTCCGCCTCGGCTGGTTCCCCATAACGGCCACCAAAAGTGAAAATTCGGCCTCTTCTCCTGGAAGTCAAGCCAAGTTTGGCAAATATTTTCTAAGTGCCAACGACTCAACCAGCGCAAAGTGTCCGCCTCGGCTGGTTCCCCATAACGGCCATGAAAAGTGAAAATTCGGCCTCTTCTCCTGGAAGTCAAGCCAAGTTTGGCAAATATTTTCTAAGTGCCAACGACTCAACCAGCGTAAAGTGTCCGCCTCGGCTGGTTCCCCAGGTCGGCCACCAAAAGTGAAAATTCGGCCTCTTCTCCTGGAAGTCTTGCCAAGTTTGGCGAATATTTTCTAAGTGCCAACGACTCAACCAGCGTAAAGTGTCCGCCTCGGCTGGTTCCCCAGGTCGGCCACCAAAAGTGAAAATTCGGCCTCTTCTCCTGGAAGTCAAGCCAAGTTTGGCAAATATTTTCTAAGTGCCAACGACTCAACCAGCGTAAAGTGTCCGCCTCGGCTGGTTCCCCAGGTCGGTCACCAAAAGTGAAAATTCGGCCTCTTCTCCTGGAAGTCAAGCCAAGTTTGGCAGATATTTTCTAAGTGCCAACGACTCAACCAGCGTAAAGTGTCCGCCTCGGCTGGTTCCCCAGGTCGGCCACCAAAAGTGAAAATTCGGCCTCTTCTCCTGGAAGTCAAGCCAAGTTTGGCAAATATTTTCTAAGTGCCAACGACTCAACCAGCGTAAAGTGTCCGCCTCGGCTGGTTCCCCATAACGGCCACCAAAAGTGAAAATTCGGCCTCTTCTCCTGGAAGTCAAGCCATGTTTGGCAAATATTTTCTAAGTGCCAACGGCTCTTGAGCCGAAAAGTGTCCGCCTCGGCTGGTTCCCCATAACGGCCACCAAAAGTGAAAATTCGGCCTCTTCTCCTGGAAGTCAAGCCAAGTTTGGCAAATATTTTCTAAGTGCCAACGGCTCTTGAGCCGAAAAGTGTCCGCCTCGGCTGGTTCCCCAGGTCGGCCACCAAAAGTGAAAATTCGGCCTCTTCTCCTGGAAGTCAAGCCAAGTTTGGCAAATATTTTCTAAGTGCCAACGGCTCTTGAGCCGAAAAGTGTCCGCCTCGGCTGGTTCCCGCGGTCGGCCTTCAAAAGCGAAAATTCGGCCTCTTCCCCTGGTAGCCCTGCCAACTTGTGCGAATTTTTTCTAAGTGCCAACGGCTCTTGAGCCGAAAAGTGTCCGCCTCGGCTGGTTCCCTCGGTCGGCCCCAAAAAGCGAAAATTCGGCCTCTCCCTCTTTAGGTACCAGGGGCTGGGGTACCAGGGGGAGGGTGCAGTACCAACTTTGGTCTTCAGGTGCGCCAGAGTACGCTAAATGGTCCCCCTAGTCAGCGTACTCATCAACGATTTACCCCCCTTTCGCAAAATATAGTCAGAACGAGCATGGGGGGCGCATAATTTACCCCACAAAATGAAAGGGCCCGGTGCCGAGCGCTTGGTCATGGCCGCCAGCAGCGCCCCTTGCTCGGTGGGAACACAACACGCAGGGTTGCACAGCACCCTGGAAGGCACAAAGAGAGTGAAAAATTTTCTAAGTGTCACTCTTGACGAAAAATGTCTAAGTGCCTCTCTTGACGAAAAATTTCTAAGTGCCACGCTTGACGAAAAATGTCTAAGTGCCACAGCGCTCGAAAATTTCCTAAGTGCGAGCACGGCTGTGAAATATTCAAAGTACAAGGAACGCTGGCAGAATCTCTCGACGGCCGTCTGCTCCCGGCGGCCGCCGTGAAGTCTCCCCTCCCGGGGACGGCTGTCTGCTCCCGGCAGCCGTCCTTAACCCCCTCCCCACACGTTGGACGAACACCAGCCGAGGGCGAAAGGCTCGCGGTGTGGAAGGATCGTGGCCACGGCTAATCTAGCGATGCCCGCGTTGGACGGTCACACCGCACGACAGAGCGGGGCCTGCATCCGGCGCGAGGCGGCCTTCAGGCACGTGGCTCGAGACGACCTCACCCGCCCTAGCCCGGAGCGGAAAGACTTTGAAATTTTCAAAGTCCAAGGAACACTGGCAGAATGGGAGGACCGGCCGCCTCCTTAAACACAGGCCGGAGAGATGGAGCGGGATCAGCGGCCCGCGCGTTGAGCGAACACCGGCCGAGGGCGAAAGGCTCGCGGTGTGGAAGGATCGTGGCCACGGCTAATCTAGCGATGCCCGCGTCGGACGGTCACACCGCACGACAGAGCGGGGCCTGCATCCGGCGCGAGGCGGCCTTCAGGCACGTGGTTCGAGACGACCTCACCCGCCCTAGCCCGGAGCGGAAAGACTTTGAAATAGTCAAAGTCCAAGGAACACTGGCAGAATCTCTCGACGGCCGTCTGCTCCCGGCGGCCGCCGTGAAGTCTCCCCTCCCGGGGACGGCTGTCTGCTCCCGGCAGCCGTCCATAACCCCCTCCCCACACGTTGGTTGAACATCAGCCGAGGGCGAAAGGCTCGCGGTGTGGAAGGATCGTGGCCACGGCTAATCTAGCGATGCCCGCGTTGGACGGTCACACCGCACGACAGAGCGGGGCCTGCATCCGGCGCGAGGCGGCCTTCAGGCACGTGGTTCGAGACGACCTCACCCGCCCTAGCCCGGAGCGGAAAGACTTTTCAAAGTCCAAGGAACACTGGCAGAATGGGAGGACCGGCCGCCTCCTTAAACACAGGCCGGAGCGACCGAGCGGGATCAGCGGCCCGCGCGCAGGGTCTTTGAAATGTACAAAGTCCTAGGGACAATGGCAGAATCGCTCGACGGCCGTCTGCTCCCGGCGGCCGCGGTGAAGGGACTGTACACCCCACCCGGGGACGGCTGTCTGCTCCCGGCAGCCGTCCTTCCCCCCCACCCCACACGTTGACCGACACCGGCCGAGGGCGAAAGGCTCGCGGTGTGGAAGGATCGTGGCCACGGCTAATCTAGCGATGCCCGCGTTGGACGGTCACACCGCACGACAGAGCGGGGCCTGCATCCGGCGCGAGGCGGCCTTCAGGCACGTGGTTCGAGACGACCTCACCCGCCCTAGCCCGGAGCGAAAAGACTTTGAAATATTCAAAGTCCAAGGAACACTGGCAGAATGGGAGGACCGGCCGCCTCCTTAAACACAGGCCGGAGCGACCGAGCGGGATCAGCGGCCCGCGCGGAGGGTCTTTAAAATGTACAAAGTCCTAGGAACAATGGCAGAATCGCTCGACGGCCGTCTGCTCCCGGCGGCCGCGGTGGAAGGACTGTACACCCCACCCGGGGACGGCTGTCTGCTCCCGGCAGCCGTCCTTCCCCCCCACCCACACGTTGACCGACACCGGCCGAGGGCGAAAGGCTCGCGGTGTGGAAGGATCGTGGCCACGGCTAATCTAGCGATGCCCGCGTTGGACGGTCACACCGCACGACAGAGCGGGGCCGCATCTGGCGCGAGGCGGCCTTCAGGCACGTGGTTCGAGACGACCTCACCCGCCCTAGCCCGGAGCGGAAAGACTTTGAAATTTTCAAAGTCCAAGGAACACTGGCAGAATGGGAGGACCGGCCGCCTCCTTAAACACAGGCCGGGCGAAAAATATGCGAATGTTGGGCGGAAAGACTTTGAAATATTCAAAGTCCAAGGAACACTGGCAGAATGGGAGGACCGGCCGCCTCCTTAAACACAGGCCGGGCGAAAAATATGCGAATGTTGGGTCTCATCCAAGAAAGGGAGTTACCGGCCGCCTCCTTAAACACAGGCCGGGCGAAAAATATGCGAATGGTCCATCCAAGGAAGGAGGAGCGGCCGCCTCCTTAAACACAGGCCGGAGAGATGGAGCGGGATCAGCGGCCCGCGAACTGAGCGGCCGAGGGCGAAAGGCTCGCGGTGTGGAAGGATCGTGGCCACGGCTAATCTAGCGATGCCCGCGTTGGACGGTCACACCGCACGACAGAGCGGGGCCTGCATCCGGCGCGAGGCGGCCTTCAGGCACGTGGTTCGAGACGACTTCACCCGCCCTAGCCCGGAGCTGAAACTCTGCGAATGTTAACATCCAAGGATGGAGGCAACGGCCGTCTCGTTAAGCTGAGGCCGGAGGAAAGTCTGCGGATTCGGGGCATCCAAGGCAGATGGAGGTGCCGGCCGCCTCGGTAAACAGAGGCCGGACCGACCGACATGCGACCATGACCCGCCTTGGTAGGGCCCCCACCGGCCCCGGCTAGCGCCGGCGTTGGGTGGACGGTTCCTCCCCACTTGCGGGTCGCCCTCTAGCGCTACGGCCGCCGCGCGAGCGCGCGCTCCGACGCCGCCCCCGCAGGCCTAGCGCGAGCCGTACGGCAGCGAGACCGAGACGCCCCGATTCCACGCACGCACCTAGCGGCCATCAACGGAGGCCGAGCGCGCGATCCGACTCGCGGCACGCCACGTGGGCGTCCGCCGGCCGCGCCGGTCTACCGCGAAAGATGTTTCTCAAACCCTCGCCTAACCTAGGGACGGCTATCTCGGGAAGCCGCCCCCGCATCTGCACCTATCCGCTAAGCCCTCCCGACCACCGCGAAGCGGGAGGACGTCTATCGTGGCCGCCG
>NW_028284191.1:0-20000 GCF_059516105.1 Syngnathus floridae | reverse complement strand
CGTGCGTAAGAGGCTCGTCCGGGGATGAGGCAGCATCCTCGGGCGGAAGGATGGAGGAGGCAGCCTCCGCTAAGTGGAACTTAGCCTCGTCCGAGTGGAACTTGGTCATCGGAGGATGACAGCGGGCGTGCGTAAGAGGCCCGTCCGGGGATGAGGCAGCATCCTCGGACACCAGCCAGGAGCGCGCGGGCGCTGTGGAAGTAAGTACATCCACTCCTGGTACCTAAAATTTTCTCCAGCGGCGGGCCCCGGGCCTAAACTTTCTCCGGGCCGCGCAACACGCACTCTCCGCCGGACACCGACGGAGGCAACGTCCCCCTCCTGCGGTGACAAAAAAAATCCACTCCTGGTACCTAAAATTTTCTTCAGCGGCGGGCCCCGGGCCTAAACTTTCTCCGGGCCGCGCAACACGCACTCTCCGCCAGACACCGACGGAGGCAACGTCCCCCTCCTGCGGTGACAAAAAAAATCCACCCCTGGTACCTAAAATTTTCTCCAGCGGCGGGCCCTTGGCTGAAACTTTCTCCGGGCCGCGCAACACGCACTTTGCGTCGGACGCCGGTCCCAAAGCGCCACCCCCGGACCACCACAAGGCTACAGCCACCATCCCCAAGCGCCACCCCCGACCGCGACAAGTCGACCGCCACCAGGCGACCACCACCACCACCATCCCCAAGCGCCACCCCCGACCGCCACCAGGCGACAGCCACCATCCCCAAGCGCCACCCCCGACCGCCACCAGGCGACAGCCACCATCCCCAAGCGCCACCCCCGACCGCCACAAGGCGACCGCCACCATCCCCAAGCGCCACCCCCGACCGCCACCCCCCGACCGCCACAAGGCGACCGCCACCATCCCCAAGCGCCACCCCCCGACCGCCACCCCCCGACCGCCACAAGGCGACCGCCACAAGGCGACCGCCACCATCCCCAAGCGCCACCCCCCGACCGCCACCCCCCGACCGCCACCCCCCGACCGCCACAAGGCGACCGCCACCATCCCCAAGCGCCACCCCCCGACCGCCACCCCCCGACCGCCACAAGGCGACCGCCACAAGGCGACCGCCACAAGGCGACCGCCACCATCCCCAAGCGCCACCCCCGACCGCCACCCCCCGACCGCCACAAGGCGACCGCCACCATCCCCAAGCGCCACCCCCCGACCGCCACCCCCCGACCGCCACAAGGCGACCGCCACCATCCCCAAGCGCCACCCCCCGACCGCCACCCCCCGACCGCCACCCCCCGACCGCCACCAGCCGACTGCCACCAGCCGACCGCCACCAGCCGACCGCCACCAGCCGTTCGCGGTGTGCGCCTCCGGCGCCACCGGTCCCAAGCACCATCCCCAAGCACCATCCCCGACCGCCACCCCCCGACCGCCACCCCCCGACCGCCACCAGCCGACTGCCACCAGCCGACCGCCACCAGCCGACCGCCACCAGCCGACCGCCACCAGCCGTTCGCGGTGTGCGCCTCCGGCGCCACCGGTCCCAAGCACCATCCCCAAGCACCATCCCCGACCGCCACCCCCCGACCGCCACCCCCCGACCGCCACCAGCCGACCGCCACCAGCCGACCGCCACCAGCCGACCGCCACCAGCCGTTCGCGGTGTGCGCCTCCGGCGCCACCGGTCCCCAAGCACCATCCCCAAGCACCATCCCCGACCGCCACCCCCCGACCGCCACCAGCCGACCGCCACCCAGCGACCGCCACCCGCCGTTCGCGGTGTGCGCCGTTATCCGCCTCTCGGTGGTCCTTGCCGGGCGTGGGTCGGCGTCCACTGTCGGTACGTTACGGGACCATAATTGGCCCGCGGACCAGCCGGCGGGGCTCTCTTGAAAGCTTACCCGCCTTCGCTGGTTCCCTGGTGGGCCGCGAGTGGCGAGAATTCGGCCTCTTCGCCCGGAGCACTGCTCAACTTTTGCGAAAATGCACTAAGTGCCAAAGCCCATTCATTTACAACGGCGTGTCCGCCAGAGGGCGCATTTCCCGCCGCGGACCGGCCGGCGGGGCTCGTCGGAGAGCGTGTCCACCTCTCGGTGGTTCCTGCCGGGCGTGGGTCGGCGTCCGCTGTAGGTAGGTGACGGGACCATAATTGGCCCGCGGACCAGCCGGCGGGGCTCTCTTGAAAGCCTACCCGCCTTCGCTGGTTCCCCGGTCGGCCACGAGTAGCGAGAATTCGGCCTCTTCGCCCGGAGCGCGGCTCAACTTATTCGAAAATGCACTAAGTGCCAAAGCCCATTCATTTACAACGGCGTGTCCGCCAGAGGGCGCATTTCCCGCCGCGGACCGGCCGGCGGGGCTCGTCGGAGAGCGTGTCCGCCTCTCGGTGGTCCTTGCCGGGCGTGGGTCGGCGTCCGCTGTCGGTACTTTACGGGACCACGTTCGGCCCGCGGACCAGCCGGCGGGGCTCTCTTGAAAGCTTACCCGCCTTCGCTGGTTCCCCGGTCGGCCGCGAGTAGCGAGAATTCGGCCTCTTCGCCCGGAGCGCGGCTCAACTTTTGCGAAAATGCACTAAGTGCCAAAGCCCATTCATTTACAACGGCGTGTCCGCCAGAGGGCGCATTTCCCGCCGCGGACCGGCCGGCGGGGCTCGTCGGAGAGCGTGTCCGCCTCTGGGTGGTCCTTGCCGGGCGTGGATCGGCGTCCGCTGTCGGTAGGTGACGGGACCACGTTCGGCCCGCGGACCAGCCGGCGGGGCTCCATAGAAAGCTTACCCGCCTTCGCTGGTTCCCCGGTCGGCCACTAGTAGCGAGAATTCGGCCTCTTCACCTGGAGCCCGGAGCGACTTTTGCCAAATTTTTTCTAAGTGCCAAGGGCTCTCGCGCCGCGATGCGTCCGCCTCTGCTGGTTCCCCGGTCGGCCACGAGTGGCGAGAATTCGGCCTCTTCACCTGGAGCGCGGAGCGACTTTTGCCCAATTTTTTCGAAGTGCCAAGGGCTCTTGCGCCGTGATGCGTCCGCCTCTGCTGGTTCCCCGGTCGGCCACGAGTAGCGAGAATTCGGCCTCTTCACCTGGAGCGCGGCTCGACTTTTGCCAATTTTTTTCTAAGTGCCAAGGGCTCTTGCGCCGTGATGCGTCCGCCTCTGCTGGTTCCCCGGTCGGCCGCGAGTGGCGAGAATTCGGCCTCTTCACCCGGAGCCCGGGCCGACTTCCGCCGATATGATCACATCATGATCCTATAGCAAGTGTCGTATAACATGATGTACAAAATAAATATATAAATATTAACATCACCTATAAACATTAAATATATAAATATTAACATCACCTATGAACTTGATGAATACAATGTTTATAACCGAATGCTCATTTTATATTATTTGGCTGTAAATGCGATCATATGTAGTATATATCATGTATTTATCCACGAACCGTTAAAGAGATGTCAAGTGAGGCTACCTTAAGAGAGTCATAGTTACTCCCGCCGTTTACCCGCGTCTGTGCGAGAGGCGGTGTAATTTCTCTCCGTGTCCGCTGGAGGGAGGTATTTCCCCGTTACGACCTCCGGGAAGATCACCGGGACGCGGAGAACGCTTAGCCGGGGCTCTGGAAGCCTCGTTCGGCTTAGAAAGTGAGGTGGAAAGCACTCGGGGAACCGGCTGGGGGTGCTGGGGAAGTTCAGCGGGCCGCGTAAAACGTTTAGCCGGGGCTCTGGAAGCCTTCTCGGGCGTCAAGAGTGAGGAGGAAAGCACCCGTGGAACCGGCTGGAGGTGCTGTGGAAGTTCAGCGGGCCGCGTAAAACGCTTAGCCGGGGCTCTGGAAGCCTCGTTCGGCTTATAAAGTGAGGAGGAAAGCACCCGTGGAACCGGCTGGAGGTGCTGTGGAAGTTCAGCGGGCCGCGTAAAACGCTTAGCCGAGGCTCTGGAAGCCTCGTTCGGCTTAAAGAGTGAGGAGTGAAGCACCCGGAGAACCGGCTGGAAGTGCTGTGGAGGCTCGGCGGGCCGCGTAAAACGCTCAGCCGGGGCTCTGGAAGCCTCCTCGGGGGTCAAGAGTTAGGAGAAAAAGCACCCCCGAGAACCGGCCGGGTCCTCCACGAACCGTGAAAAAGATGTCGAGTGCCGCTACCTTAAGAGAGTCATAGTTACTCCCGCCGTTTGGCCGAAGGTGTATTTACTCGCCGTGTCCGCTGGAGGGAGGTATTTCCCCGCTCCAACGTCACCGGCGGCTTCCGAACGTCTCCCCGAGCGCTCGGAAGTCCGCGCGTGGGGGAGAAGCGGGCCGTGCGAGGTACCGGGTGGAGCTGGACCGTCACCGGGTCCGCTCGTCGTGCGCACCGGCCGCTGGAAGTCGAATAAAGCTCCGCGATCTCATCCGCGGAGCTTGTAAAGTGCAGATCCGCTGGGCTGGAGCTATTTTGGGCCACTTGGCGCGCGCGCACGGCCTCCCGGAGGTGCCGGGTGGAGTGCGCGAGCGCACCGGCCGCTGGAAGTCGCATAAAGCTCCGCGATCTCATCCGCGGTGCTTGTAAACAGCCGATCCGGTCGGCTAGGAGCTATTTTCGGCCACTTGCGCATGCGCACGGCCTCCCGGAGGTTCCGGGCGGCGTGCGAAAGCGCACGGGCCGCTGGAAGTCGAATAATGCTCCGCGATCTCATCCGCGGTGCTTGTAAAGTGCAGATCCGGTCGTCTTGGAGCTATTTTCGGCCACTTGCGCGCGCGCACGGCCTCCCGGAGGTTCCGGGCGGCGTGCGTAAGCGCACGGGCCGCTGGAAGTCGAATAATGCTCCGCGATCTCATCCGCGGTGCTTACAACTAGCCGATCCGGTCGGCCTGGAGCTATTTTCGGCCACTTGGCCCGCGCGCACGGCCTCCCGGCTGTCCCGGTGGTCCCGCTCGCCTCCGCGGACGGTTAAAAAAATCTCAAGTGAGCCTACCTTAAGAGAGTGACAGTTACTCCCGCCGTTTGGCCGCTCAGAGTGCCATCGGACGCGCAGCAACGCGAGTGTGCGCTAAGTGCGAGAGGTGGCGTATTTACCCGCCGTGTCCGCTAGAGGGAGGTATTTCCCCGTTACAAGCTCCGGGAAGATCAGCGGGACGCGGAGAACGCTTAGCCGGGGCTCTGGAAGCCTCCTCGGGCGTCAATAGTTGGGAAGAAAGCACCCCGAGGACCGGCCGGAGCTCCTCCGGACGCTCGGCGGGCCGCGGAAAACGCTTAGCCGGGGCTCTGGAAGCCTCCTCGGGCGTCATGAGTGAGGAGGGAAGCACCCGTGGAACCGGCTGGAGGTGCTGTGGAAGCTCAGCGGGCCGCGTAAAACGCTTAGCCGGGGCTCTGGAAGCCTCCTCGGGGGTCGAGAGTTAGGAGGAAAGCCCCATGAGAACCGGCTGGAGGTGCGGTGGAAGCTCAGCGGGCCGCGTAAAACGCTTAGCCGGGGCTCTGGAAGCCTCCTCGGGCGTCATGAGTGAGGAGGGAAGCACCCGTGGAACCGGCTGGAGGTGCTGTGGAAGCTCAGCGGGCCGCGTAAAACGCTTAGCCGGGGCTCTGGAAGCCTCCTCGGGGGTCGAGAGTTAGGAGAAAAAGCACCCCCGAGAACCGGCCGGGTCGTCCACGAACCGCGAAAAAGATGTCGAGTGCCGCTACCTTAAGAGAGTCATAGTTACTCCCGCCGTTTGGCCGAAGGTGTATTTACTCGCCGTGTCCGCTGGAGGGAGGTATTTCCCCGCTCCAACGTCACCGGCGGCTTCCGAACGTCTCCCCGAGCGCTCGGAAGTCCGCGCGGGGGGGAGAAGCGGGCCGTGCGAGGTACCGGGTGGAGCTGGACCGTCACCGGGTCCGCTCGTCGTGCGCGCCGGCCGCTGGAAGTCGAAAAAAGCTCCGCGATCTCATCCGCGGAGTGCAGATCCGCTGGGCTGGAGCTATTTTGGGCCACTTGGCGCGCGCGCACGGCCTCCCGGAGGTGCCGGGTGGAGTGCGCGAGCGCACCGGCCGCTGGAAGTCGGATAAAGCTCCTTGATCTCATCCGCGGTGCTTGTAAACAGCCGATCCGCTGGGCTGGAGCTATTTTGGGCCACTTGCGCATGCGCACGGCCTCCCGGAGGTGCCGGGTGGAGTGCGCGAGCGCACCGGCCGCTGGAAGTCGGATAAAGCTCCGCGATCTCATCCGCGGAGCTTGTAAAGTGCAGATCCGGTCGGCTAGGAGCTATTTTCGGCCACTTGCGCATGCGCACGGCCTCCCGGAGGTTCCGGGCGGCGTGCGTAAGCGCACCGGCCGCTGGAAGTCGAATAATGCTCCGCGATCTCATCCGCGGAGCTTGTAAAGTGCAGATCCGCTGGGCTGGAGCTATTTTCGGCCACTTGGCCCGCGCGCACGGCCTCCCGGCTGTCCCGGTGGTCCCGGTCGCCTCCGCGGACGGTTAAAAAAAATCTCAGGTGAGCCTACCTTAAGAGAGTGACAGTTACTCCCGCCGTTTGGCCGCTCAAAGTGCCACCGGACGCGCAGCAACGCGAGTGTGCGCTAAGTGCGAGAGCTGGCGTATTTACCCGCCGTGTCCGCTAGAGGGAGGTATTTCCCCGTTACAAGCTCCGGGAAGATCAGCGGGACGCGGAGAACGCTTAGCCGGGGCTCTGGAAGCCTCGGGCGGCTTAGAAAGTGAGGCGGAAAGCACTCGGGGAACCGGCTGGAGGTGCTCTGGAAGTTCAGCGGGCCGCGCAAAACGCTTAGCCGGGGCTGTGGAAGCCTCCTTCGGCTTAGAAAATGAGGCGGAAAGCCTCATGAGAACCGGCTGGAGGTGCGGTGGGAGCTCAGCGGGCCGCGTAAAACGCTTAGCCGAGGCTCTGGAAGCCTCCTCGGGCGTCAAGAGTGAGGAGGAAAGCACCCGGAGAATGACATTTTGATATGATTTGACTATAAATGCGATCATATGTAGTATATATCATATATTTATCCACGAACCGTTCAAAAAAATCTCAAGTGAGCCTACCTTAAGAGAGTGACAGTTACTCCCGCATTTTGGCTACTCAAAGTGCCATCAGACGCGCAGCAACGCGAGTGTGCGCTAAGTGCGAGAGCTGGCGTATTTACCCGCCGTGTCCGCTAGAGGGAGGTAATTCCCCGTTACGACCTCCGGGAAGATCACCGGGACGCGGAGAACGCTTTGCCGGGGCTCTGGAAGCCTCGGGCGGCTTAGAAAGTGAGGAGGAAAGCAGCCGGGGAACCGGCTGGAGGTGCTCTGGAAGTTCAGCGGGCCGCGCAAAACGTTTAGCCGGGGCTCTGGAAGCCTCGGGCGGCTTATTAAGTGAGGAGGAAAGCAGCCGTGGAACCGGCTGGAGGTGCTCTGGAAGCTCAGCGGGCCGCGTAAAACGCTTAGCCGGAGTGCTGGAAGCCTCCTCGGGCGTCAAGAATGAGGAGGAAAGCACCCGTGGAACCGGCTGGAGGTGCTCCGGAAGCTCAGCGGGCCGCGTAAAACGCTTAGCCGGGGCTCTGGAAGCCTCGTTCGGCTTAAACAGTGAGGATGGGAGCACCCGGAGATCCGGCTGGAGGTGCTGTGGAAGCTCAGCGGGCCGCGTAAAACGCTTAGCCGGTGCTCTGGAAGCTCAGCGGGCCGCGTAAAACGTTTAGCCGGGGTGCTGGAAGCCTGGGTCGACTTATAGAGTGAGGAGGAAAGCAGCCGGAGAACCGGCTGGAAGTGCTGTGGAGGCTCGGCGGGCCGCGTAAAATGCTTAACCGGGGCTCTGGAAGCCTCGTTCGGCTGGGAGAGTGAGGAGGAAAGCACCATGAGGACCGGCTGGAGGTCTTCTGGAAGCACAGCGGGCCGTGGAGAACGCTTAGAAGTGCTGGAAGTCGAGTAAGGCTCAGCCATCTCGTCCAAGGTGCTTATAAAGTGCATGTCCGCTCGGCTGGAGGTATTTCCGGCCACCCGGCGCGTGTGCACGGCCTCTGGGTGGCTCCGGGCCGGCTAGAATTCCGGACCGCGATCGCTAACTCGCGGGACCCTAAATGGCCCGCGGACCAGCCGGCGGGACGTCGGTGACCACCCATCCGCCTCGCGGTGGTCCCCGGCCGGCTAGAATTCCGGACCGCGATCGCTAATTCGCGGGACCCTAAATGGCCCGCGGACCAGCCGGCGGGACCTCGGTGACCACCCATCCGCCTCGCGGTGGTCCCTGGCCGGCTAGAATTCCGGACCGCGATCGCAAACTCGCGGGACCCTAAATGGCCCGCGGACCAGCCGGCGGGACCTCGGTGACCACCCATCCGCCTCGCGGTGGTCCCTGGCCGGCTAGAATTCCGGACCGCGATCGGTAATTCGCGGGACCCTAAATGGCCCGCGGACCATCCGGCGGGACCTCGGTGACCACCCATCCGCCTCGCGGTGGTCCCTGGCCGGCTAGAATTCCGGACCGCGATCGCTAATTCGCGGGACCCTAAATGGCCCGCGGACCAGCCGGCGGGACCTCGGTGAAGACCCATCCGCCTCGCGGTGGTCCCCGGCCGGGTAGAATTCCGGACCGCGATCGGTACCTCGCGGGACCCTAAATGGCCCGCGGACCAGCCGGCGGGACCTCGGTGAAGACCCATCCGCCTCGCGGTGGTCCCCGGCCGGGTAGAATTCCGGACCGCGATCGGTACCTCGCGGGACCCTAAATGGCCCGCGGACCAGCCGGCGGGACCTCGGTGAAGACCCATCCGCCTCGCGGTGGTCCCCGGCCGGCTAGAATTCCGGGCCGCGATCGGTAACTCGCGGGACCCTAAATGGCCCGCGGACCAGCCGGCGGGACCTCGGTGAAGACCCATCCGCCTCGCGGTGGTCCCCGGCCGGCTAGAATTCCGGACCGCGATCGGTAACTCGCGGGACCCTAAATGGCCCGCGGACCAGCCGGCGGGACCTCGGTGACCACCCATCCGCCTTGCGGTGGTCCCTGGCCGGCTAGAATTCCGGACCGCGATCGGTAACTCGCGGGACCCTAAATGGCCCGCGGACCAGCCGGCGGGACCTCGGTGACCACCCATCCGCCTTCGCTGGTTCCCAAGTCGGCTAGAATTCCGGACCGCGATCGCTAACTCGCGGGACCCTAAATGGCCCGCGGACCAGCCGGCGGGACCCACTTGACTTCCTATCCGCCTTCGCTGGTTCCCAAGTCGGCTAGAATTCCGGGCCGCGACCGGTAACTCGCGGGACCCTAAATGGCCCGCGGACCAGCCGGCGGGACCTCGGTGACCACCCATCCGCCTTCGCTGGTTCCCAAGTCGGCTAGAATTCCGGACCGCGATCGCTAACTCGCGGGACCGCAATTGGCCCGCGGACCAGCCGGCGGGACCCACTTGACTTCCCATCCGCCTTCGCTGGTTCCCAAGTCGGCTAGAATTCCGGACCGCGATCGCTAACTCGCGGGACCCTAAATGGCCCGCGGACCAGCCAGCGGGACCCGCTTGACTTCCTATCCGCCTTCGCTGGTTCCCAAGTCGGCTAGAATTCCGGACCGCGATCGCTAACTCGCGGGACCGCAATTGGCCCGCGGACCAGCCGGCGGGACCCGCTCCACTTCCTATCCGCCTTCGCTGGTTCCCAAGTCGGCTAGAATTCCGGACCGCGATCGCTAACTCGCGGGACCCTAAATGGCCCGCGGACCAGCCAGCGGGACCCGCTTGACTTCCTATCCGCCTTCGCTGGTTCCCAAGTCGGCTAGAATTCCGGACCGCGATCGCTAACTCGCGGGACCGCAATTGGCCCGCGGACCAGCCGGCGGGACCCGCTCCACTTCCTATCCGCATTCGCTGGTTCCCAAGTCGGCCACAAATTACGATTATTCGGCCTCTCGCTCTGGAAGTGCCATCGGCACTTGCTCGGAAAAGTGTCCGCCTCTTCTGGTTCCCTAGGTCGGCCGCCAAAAGCGAAAAATCGGCCTCTACCCCGTTTGGGTACCAGGGGTAGGGTGCAGTACCAACTTTGGTCTTCAGGTGCGCCAGAGCGCGATGGTTGGTCCCACTAGTCAGCGTACTCATCGACGGTTTACTCCCCTTTCGCAAAATATAGTGGGCACGTATGTGCAGGACTGTTTATTTTTATTTTGAAAAATTTTCTAAGTGCCAGCGGACGCTGGCACACGACGTGTCCGAGCCACGATGGTGCCCAGGCCGGACAGCGACGGCGAAAAAGCCGATTCTGGAAGTTTCGAATATGCCAACGGCAAAAGCGGCGCGATGTGTCCGCCTCGGCTGGTTCTCCGGTCGGCCAGAAAAAGTGAAAATTCGGCCTCTCGCTCTGGAGGTCCGACGAACTTTGGCGAATATTTTCTAAGTGCCAACGGGTGTTACACCGTAATGTGTCCGACGCGGCTGGTTCCTCCGGTCGGCCAGAAAAAGTGAAAATTCGGCCTCTTGCTCTGGAGGTCCGACGAACTTTGGCGAATATTTTCTAAGTGCCAACGGGTGTTACACCGTAATGTGTCCGACTCGGCTGGTTCCTCCGGTCGGCCCGAACGAGCGAAAATTCGGCCTCTTCGCCTGGAAGTCCGGCCGACTTGGGCGAATATTTTCTAAGTGCCAACGGGTGTTCGGCCGTAATGTGTCCGACTCGGCTGGTTCCCCGAGTCGGCCCGAAGGAGCGAAAATTCGGCCTCTTCGCCTGGAGGTCCAACGAACTTTGGCGAATATTTTCTAAGTGCCAACGGGTGTTACACCGTAATGTGTCCGACTCGGCTGGTTCCTCCGGTCGGCCCGAACGAGCGAAAATTCGGCCTCTTGCTCTGGAAGATCTGCCAACTTGAGCGAATATTTTCTAAGTGCCAACGGGTGTTCGGCCGTAACGTGTCCGACTCGGCTGGTTCCCCGAGTCGGCCCGAACGAGTGAAAATTCGGCCTCTTGCTCTGGAAGTCCTGCCAACTTGAGCGAATATTTTCAAAGTGCCAACGGCTGTTCGGCCGTAACGTGTCCGACTCGGCTGGTTCCCCGAGTCGGCCCGAACGAGTGAAAATTCGGCCTCTTGCTCTGGAAGTCCTGCCAACTTGAGCGAATATTTTCAAAGTGCCAACGGCTGTTCGGCCGTAACGTGTCCGACTCGGCTGGTTCCCCGAGTCGGCCCGAACGAGCGAAAATTCGGCCTCTTGCTCTGGAAGTCCTGCCAACTTGAGCGAATATTTTCTAAGTGCCATCGGGTCTTGCCCGGAAAAGTGTCCGACTCGGCTGGTTCCCCGAGTCGGCCCGAACGAGCGAAAATTCGGCCTCTCGCTCTGGAAGTCCCGCCAACTTGAGCGAATATTTTCTAAGTGCCATCGGGTCTTGCCCGGAAAAGTGTCCGACTCGGCTGGTTCCCCGAGTCGGCCCGAACGAGCGAAAATTCGGCCTCTTGCTCTGGAAGTCCTGCCAACTTGAGCGAATATTTTCTAAGTGCCATCGGGGCTTGCCCGGAAAAGTGTCCGACTCGGCTGGTTCCCCGAGTCGGCCCGAACGAGCGAAAATTCGGCCTCTTGCTCTGGAAGTCCGACGAACTTTGGCGAATATTTTCTAAGTGCCAACGGGTGTTCGGCCGTAACGTGTCCGACTCGGCTGGTTCCCCGAGTCGGCCCGAACGAGTGAAAATTCGGCCTCTTGCTCTGGAAGTCCTGCCAACTTGAGCGAATATTTTCTAAGTGCCATCGGGTCTTGCCCGGAAAAGTGTCCGACTCGGCTGGTTCCCCGAGTCGGCCCGAACGAGCGAAAATTCGGCCTCTTCGCCTGGAAGTCCTGCCAACTTGAGCGAATATTTTCTAAGTGCCATCGGGTCTTGCCCGGAAAAGTGTCCGACTCGGCTGGTTCCCCGAGTCGGCCCGAACGAGCGAAAATTCGGCCTCTTGCTCTGGAAGTCCTGCCAACTTGAGCGAATATTTTCTAAGTGCCATCGGGTCTTGCCCGGAAAAGTGTCCGACTCGGCTGGTTCCCCGAGTCGGCCCGAACGAGCGAAAATTCGGCCTCTTGCTCTGGAAGTCCTGCCAACTTGAGCGAATATTTTCTAAGTGCCATCGGGGCTTGCCCGGAAAAGTGTCCGACTCGGCTGGTTCCCCGAGTCGGCCCGAACGAGCGAAAATTCGGCCTCTTGCTCTGGAAGTCCGACGAACTTTGGCGAATATTTTCTAAGTGCCAACGGGTGTTCGGCCGTAACGTGTCCGACTCGGCTGGTTCCCCGAGTCGGCCCGAACGAGTGAAAATTCGGCCTCTTGCTCTGGAAGTCCTGCCAACTTGAGCGAATATTTTCTAAGTGCCATCGGGTCTTGCCCGGAAAAGTGTCCGACTCGGCTGGTTCCCCGAGTCGGCCCGAACGAGCGAAAATTCGGCCTCTTGCTCTGGAAGTCCTGCCAACTTGAGCGAATATTTTCTAAGTGCCATCGGGTCTTGCCCGGAAAAGTGTCCGACTCGGCTGGTTCCCCGAGTCGGCCCGAACGAGCGAAAATTCGGCCTCTTGCTCTGGAAGTCCTGCCAACTTGAGCGAATATTTTCTAAGTGCCATCGGCTCTTGCCCGGAAAAGTGTCCGACCCGTCCGGTTCCCTAGTTCGGCCACATAATGTGAAAATTCGGCCTCTTGCTCTGGAAGTCCTGCCAACTTGAGCGAATATTTTCTAAGTGCCATCGGGTCTTGCCCGGAAAAGTGTCCGACTCGGCTGGTTCCCCGAGTCGGCCCGAACGAGCGAAAATTCGGCCTCTTGCTCTGGAAGTCCTGCCAACTTGAGCGAATATTTTCTAAGTGCCATCGGGTCTTGCCCGGAAAAGTGTCCGACTCGGCTGGTTCCCCGAGTCGGCCACGGAATGTGAAAATTCGGCCTCTTGCTCTGGAAGTCCTGCCAACTTGAGCGAATATTTTCTAAGTGCCATCGGGTCTTGCCCGGAAAAGTGTCCGACTCGGCTGGTTCCCCGAGTCGGCCCGAACGAGCGAAAATTCGGCCTCTTGCTCTGGAAGTCCTGCCAACTTGAGCGAATATTTTCTAAGTGCCATCGGGTCTTGCCCGGAAAAGTGTCCGACTCGGCCGGTTCCCTAGTTCGGCCACATAATGTGAAAATTCGGCCTCTTGCTCTGGAAGTCCTGCCAACTTGAGCGAATATTTTCTAAGTGCCATCGGGTCTTGCCCGGAAAAGTGTCCGACTCGGCTGGTTCCCCGAGTCGGCCCGAACGAGCGAAAATTCGGCCTCTTGCTCTGGAAGTCCTGCCAACTTGAGCGAATATTTTCTAAGTGCCATCGGGTCTTGCCCGGAAAAGTGTCCGACTCGGCTGGTTCCCCGAGTCGGCCCGAACGAGCGAAAATTCGGCCTCTTGCTCTGGAAGTCCTGCCAACTTGAGCGAATATTTTCTAAGTGCCATCGGGTCTTGCCCGGAAAAGTGTCCGACTCGGCTGGTTCCCTAGTTCGGCCACATAATGTGAAAATTCGGCCTCTTGCTCTGGAAGTCCTGCCAACTTGAGCGAATATTTTCTAAGTGCCATCGGGTCTTGCCCGGAAAAGTGTCCGACTCGGCTGGTTCCCCGAGTCGTCCCGAACGAGCGAAAATTCGGCCTCTCGCTCTGGAAGTCCTGCCAACTTGAGCGAATATTTTCTAAGTGCCATCGGGTCTTGCCCGGAAAAGTGTCCGACTCGGCTGGTTCCCCGAGTCGGCCCGAACGAGCGAAAATTCGGCCTCTTCGCCTGGAAGTCCTGCCAACTTGAGCGAATATTTTCTAAGTGCCATCGGGTCTTGCCCGGAAAAGTGTCCGACTCGGCTGGTTCCCCGAGTCGGCCCGAACGAGCGAAAATTCGGCCTCTTGCTCTGGAAGTCCTGCCAACTTGAGCGAATATTTTCTAAGTGCCATCGGGTCTTGCCCGGAAAAGTGTCCGACTCGGCTGGTTCCCCGAGTCGTCCCGAACGAGCGAAAATTCGGCCTCTCGCTCTGGAAGTCCTGCCAACTTGAGCGAATATTTTCTAAGTGCCATCGGGTCTTGCCCGGAAAAGTGTCCGACTCGGCTGGTTCCCCGAGTCGGCCCGAACGAGCGAAAATTCGGCCTCTTCGCCTGGAAGTCCTGCCAACTTGAGCGAATATTTTCTAAGTGCCATCGGGTCTTGCCCGGAAAAGTGTCCGACTCGGCTGGTTCCCCGAGTCGGCCCGAACGAGCGAAAATTCGGCCTCTTGCTCTGGAAGTCCTGCCAACTTGAGCGAATATTTTCTAAGTGCCATCGGGTCTTGCCCGGAAAAGTGTCCGACTCGGCTGGTTCCCCGAGTCGGCCCGAACGAGCGAAAATTCGGCCTCTTGCTCTGGAAGTCCTGCCAACTTGAGCGAATATTTTCTAAGTGCCATCGGGTCTTGCCCGGAAAAGTGTCCGACTCGGCTGGTTCCCCGAGTCGGCCCGAACGAGCGAAAATTCGGCCTCTTGCTCTGGAAGTCCTGCCAACTTGAGCGAATATTTTCTAAGTGCCATCGGCTCTTGCCCGGAAAAGTGTCCGACCCGTCCGGTTCCCTAGTTCGGCCACATAATGTGAAAATTCGGCCTCTTGCTCTGGAAGTCCTGCCAACTTGAGCGAATATTTTCTAAGTGCCATCGGGTCTTGCCCGGAAAAGTGTCCGACTCGTCTGGTTCCCCGAGTCGGCCCGAACGAGCGAAAATTCGGCCTCTTGCTCTGGAAGTCCTGCCAACTTGAGCGAATATTTTCTAAGTGCCATCGGGTCTTGCCCGGAAAAGTGTCCGACTCGGCTGGTTCCCTAGTTCGGCCACATAATGTGAAAATTCGGCCTCTTGCTCTGGAAGTCCTGCCAACTTGAGCGAATATTTTCTAAGTGCCATCGGGTCTTGCCCGGAAAAGTGTCCGACTCGGCTGGTTCCCCGAGTCGGCCCGAACGAGCGAAAATTCGGCCTCTTGCTCTGGAAGTCCTGCCAACTTGAGCGAATATTTTCTAAGTGCCATCGGGTCTTGCCCGGAAAAGTGTCCGACTCGGCTGGTTCCCCGAGTCGGCCAGAAAAAGTGAAAATTCAGCCTCTTCGCCTGGAAGTCCTGCCAACTTGAGCGAATATTTTCTAAGTGCCATCGGGTCTTGCCCGGAAAAGTGTCCGACTCGGCTGGTTCCCCGAGTCGGCCCGAACGAGCGAAAATTCGGCCTCTTGCTCTGGAAGTCCTGCCAACTTGAGCGAATATTTTCTAAGTGCCATCGGGTCTTGCCCGGAAAAGTGTCCGACTCGGCTGGTTCCCCGAGTCGGCCAGAAAAAGTGAAAATTCAGCCTCTTCGCCTGGAAGTCCTGCCAACTTGAGCGAATATTTTCTAAGTGCCATCGGGTCTTGCCCGGAAAAGTGTCCGACTCGGCTGGTTCCCCGAGTCGGCCAGAACGAGCGAAAATTCGGCCTCTTGCTCTGGAAGTCCTGCCAACTTGAGCGAATATTTTCTAAGTGCCATCGGGTCTCTCCCGGAAAAGTGTCCGCCTCGTCCGGTTCCCTAGTTCGGCCACGGAATGTGAAAATTCGGCCTCTTGCTCTGGAAGTCCTGCCAACTTGAGCGAATATTTTCTAAGTGCCATCGGGTCTTGCCCGGAAAAGTGTCCGACTCGGCTGGTTCCCTAGTTCGGCCACATAATGTGAAAATTCGGCCTCTTGCTCTGGAAGTCCTGCCAACTTGAGCGAATATTTTCTAAGTGCCATCGGGTCTTGCCCGGAAAAGTGTCCGACTCGGCTGGTTCCCCGAGTCGGCCAGAAAAAGTGAAAATTCGGCCTCTTCGCCTGGAAGTCCTGCCAACTTGAGCGAATATTTTCTAAGTGCCATCGGGTCTTGCCCGGAAAAGTGTCCGACTCGGCTGGTTCCCCGAGTCGGCCAGAAAAAGTGAAAATTCGGCCTCTTGCTCTGGAAGTCCTGCCAACTTGAGCGAATATTTTCTAAGTGCCATCGGGTCTCTCCCGGAAAAGTGTCCGACTCGTCCGGTTCCCTAGTTCGGCCACATAATGTGAAAATTCGGCCTCTTGCTCTGGAAGTCCTGCCAACTTGAGCGAATATTTTCTAAGTGCCATCGGGTCTCTCCCGGAAAAGTGTCCGACTCGGCCGGTTCCCTAGTTCGGCCACATAATGTGAAAATTCGGCCTCTTGCTCTGGAAGTCCTGCCAACTTGAGCGAATATTTTCTAAGTGCCATCGGGTCTCTCCCGGAAAAGTGTCCGCCTCGTCCGGTTCCCTAGTTCGGCCACATAATGTGAAAATTCGGCCTCTTGCTCTGGAAGTCCGACGAACTTTGGCGAATATTTTCTAAGTGCCATCGGGTCTCTCCCGGAAAAGTGTCCGCCTCGTCCGGTTCCCTAGTTCGGCCACGGAATGTAATAATTCGGCCTCTCTGAGGTACCAGGGGAACGCATTTAGGTACCAGGGGTAGTCGCTGAGGTACCAGGGGTATGCATTTAGGTACCAGGGGAGACCACTACGGTCTGTTGGTCCCCCTAGTTAGTGTACTCATCGGTTTACTCCCCTTTCGCAAAATATAGTCGGCACGTATGTGCAGGACTGTTTATTTTTATTTTGAAAAATGTTCTAAGTGCCAACGGAAGCTGGCACACGAACTGTCCGAGCCACGATGGTGCCCAGGCCGGACAGCGACGGCGAAAAAGCCGATGTGTGTTTGATGGAAGTTTCGAATATTTTCAAAGTGCCAACGGCACTTGCGGGGTGATGTGTCCGCCTCGTCTGGTTCCCCAGGTCGGCCAGAAAAAGTGAAAATTCGGCCTCTTCTCCTGGAAGTCCGGCCAAGTTTGGCGAATATTTTCTAAGTGCCAACGGCACTTGCGGGGTGATGTGTCCGCCTCGTCTGGTTCCCCAGGTCGGCCAGAACAAGTGAAAATTCGGCCTCTTCTCCTGGAAGTCTGGCCAAGTTTGGCGAATATTTTCAAAGTGCCAACGGCACTTGCGGGGTGATGTGTCCGCCTCGTCTGGTTCCCCAGGTCGGCCAGAACAAGTGAAAATTCGGCCTCTTCTCCTGGAAGTCTGGCCAAGTTTGGCGAATATTTTCAAAGTGCCAACGTCACTTGCGGGGTGATGTGTCCGCCTCGTCTGGTTCCCCAGGTCGGCCAGAACAAGTGAAAATTCGGCCTCTTCTCCTGGAAGTCTGGCCAAGTTTGGCGAATATTTTCTAAGTGCCAACGACTCAACAGCCGTAAAGTGTCCGCCTCGGCTGGTTCCCCATAACGGCCAGAACAAGTGAAAATTCGGCCTCTTCTCCTGGAAGTCTGGCCAAGTTTGGCGAATATTTTCTAAGTGCCAACGACTCAACCAGCGTAAAGTGTCCGCCTCGGCTGGTTCCCCATAACGGCCAGAACAAGTGAAAATTCGGCCTCTTCTCCTGGAAGTCTGGCCAAGTTTGGCGAATATTTTCTAAGTGCCAACGACTCAACCAGCCTAAAGTGTCCGCCTCGGCTGGTTCCCCAGGTCGGGTACCACAAGTGAAAATTCGGCCTCTTCTCCTGGAAGTCTGGCCAAGTTTGGCGAATATTTTCTGAGTGCCAACGACTCAACCAGCCTAAAGTGTCCGCCTCGGCTGGTTCCCCATAACGGCCACCAAAAGTGAAAATTCGGCCTCTTCTCCTGGAAGTCAAGCCAAGTTTGGCAAATATTTTCTAAGTGCCAACGACTCAACCAGCGCAAAGTGTCCGCCTCGGCTGGTTCCCCATAACGGCCATGAAAAGTGAAAATTCGGCCTCTTCTCCTGGAAGTCAAGCCAAGTTTGGCAAATATTTTCTAAGTGCCAACGACTCAACCAGCGTAAAGTGTCCGCCTCGGCTGGTTCCCCAGGTCGGCCACCAAAAGTGAAAATTCGGCCTCTTCTCCTGGAAGTCTTGCCAAGTTTGGCGAATATTTTCTAAGTGCCAACGACTCAACCAGCGTAAAGTGTCCGCCTCGGCTGGTTCCCCAGGTCGGCCACCAAAAGTGAAAATTCGGCCTCTTCTCCTGGAAGTCAAGCCAAGTTTGGCAAATATTTTCTAAGTGCCAACGACTCAACCAGCGTAAAGTGTCCGCCTCGGCTGGTTCCCCAGGTCGGTCACCAAAAGTGAAAATTCGGCCTCTTCTCCTGGAAGTCTGGCCAAGTTTGGCGAATATTTTCTGAGTGCCAACGACTCAACCAGCCTAAAGTGTCCGCCTCGGCTGGTTCCCCATAACGGCCACCAAAAGTGAAAATTCGGCCTCTTCTCCTGGAAGTCAAGCCAAGTTTGGCAAATATTTTCTAAGTGCCAACGACTCAACCAGCGCAAAGTGTCCGCCTCGGCTGGTTCCCCATAACGGCCATGAAAAGTGAAAATTCGGCCTCTTCTCCTGGAAGTCAAGCCAAGTTTGGCAAATATTTTCTAAGTGCCAACGACTCAACCAGCGTAAAGTGTCCGCCTCGGCTGGTTCCCCAGGTCGGCCACCAAAAGTGAAAATTCGGCCTCTTCTCCTGGAAGTCTTGCCAAGTTTGGCGAATATTTTCTAAGTGCCAACGACTCAACCAGCGTAAAGTGTCCGCCTCGGCTGGTTCCCCAGGTCGGCCACCAAAAGTGAAAATTCGGCCTCTCTCCTGGAAGTCAAGCCAAGTTTGGCAAATATTTTCTAAGTGCCAACGACTCAACCAGCGTAAAGTGTCCGCCTCGGCTGGTTCCCCAGGTCGGTCACCAAAAGTGAAAATTCGGCCTCTTCTCCTGGAAGTCAAGCCAAGTTTGGCAGATATTTTCTAAGTGCCAACGACTCAACCAGCGTAAAGTGTCCGCCTCGGCTGGTTCCCCAGGTCGGCCACCAAAAGTGAAAATTCGGCCTCTTCTCCTGGAAGTCAAGCCAAGTTTGGCAAATATTTTCTAAGTGCCAACGACTCAACCAGCGTAAAGTGTCCGCCTCGGCTGGTTCCCCATAACGGCCACCAAAAGTGAAAATTCGGCCTCTTCTCCTGGAAGTCAAGCCATGTTTGGCAAATATTTTCTAAGTGCCAACGGCTCTTGAGCCGAAAAGTGTCCGCCTCGGCTGGTTCCCCATAACGGCCACCAAAAGTGAAAATTCGGCCTCTTCTCCTGGAAGTCAAGCCAAGTTTGGCAAATATTTTCTAAGTGCCAACGGCTCTTGAGCCGAAAAGTGTCCGCCTCGGCTGGTTCCCCAGGTCGGCCACCAAAAGTGAAAATTCGGCCTCTTCTCCTGGAAGTCAAGCCAAGTTTGGCAAATATTTTCTAAGTGCCAACGGCTCTTGAGCCGAAAAGTGTCCGCCTCGGCTGGTTCCCGCGGTCGGCCTTCAAAAGCGAAAATTCGGCCTCTTCCCCTGGTAGCCCTGCCAACTTGTGCGAATTTTTTCTAAGTGCCAACGGCTCTTGAGCCGAAAAGTGTCCGCCTCGGCTGGTTCCCTCGGTCGGCCCCAAAAAGCGAAAATTCGGCCTCTCCCTCTTTAGGTACCAGGGGCTGGGGTACCAGGGGGAGGGTGCAGTACCAACTTTGGTCTTCAGGTGCGCCAGAGTACGCTAAATGGTCCCCCTAGTCAGCGTACTCATCAACGATTTACCCCCCTTTCGCAAAATATAGTCAGAACGAGCATGGGGGGCGCATAATTTACCCCACAAAATGAAAGGGCCCGGTGCCGAGCGCTTGGTCATGGCCGCCAGCAGCGCCCCTTGCTCGGTGGGAACACAACACGCAGGGTTGCACAGCACCCTGGAAGGCACAAAGAGAGTGAAAAATTTTCTAAGTGTCACTCTTGACGAAAAATGTCTAAGTGCCTCTCTTGACGAAAAATTTCTAAGTGCCACGCTTGACGAAAAATGTCTAAGTGCCACAGCGCTCGAAAATTTCCTAAGTGCGAGCACGGCTGTGAAATATTCAAAGTACAAGGAACGCTGGCAGAATCTCTCGACGGCCGTCTGCTCCCGGCGGCCGCCGTGAAGTCTCCCCTCCCGGGGACGGCTGTCTGCTCCCGGCAGCCGTCCTTAACCCCCTCCCCACACGTTGGACGAACACCAGCCGAGGGCGAAAGGCTCGCGGTGTGGAAGGATCGTGGCCACGGCTAATCTAGCGATGCCCGCGTTGGACGGTCACACCGCACGACAGAGCGGGGCCTGCATCCGGCGCGAGGCGGCCTTCA
>NW_028284190.1:45000-46000 GCF_059516105.1 Syngnathus floridae | reverse complement strand
ACTGTACACCCCACCCGGGGACGGCTGTCTGCTCCCGGCAGCCGTCCTTCCCCCCCACCCCACACGTTGACCGACACCGGCCGAGGGCGAAAGGCTCGCGGTGTGGAAGGATCGTGGCCACGGCTAATCTAGCGATGCCCGCGTTGGACGGTCACACCGCACGACAGAGCGGGGCCTGCATCCGGCGCGAGGCGGCCTTCAGGCACGTGGTTCGAGACGACCTCACCCGCCCTAGCCCGGAGCGAAAAGACTTTGAAATATTCAAAGTCCAAGGAACACTGGCAGAATGGGAGGACCGGCCGCCTCCTTAAACACAGGCCGGAGCGACCGAGCGGGATCAGCGGCCCGCGCGGAGGGTCTTTAAAATGTACAAAGTCCTAGGAACAATGGCAGAATCGCTCGACGGCCGTCTGCTCCCGGCGGCCGCGGTGGAAGGACTGTACACCCCACCCGGGGACGGCTGTCTGCTCCCGGCAGCCGTCCTTCCCCCCCACCCACACGTTGACCGACACCGGCCGAGGGCGAAAGGCTCGCGGTGTGGAAGGATCGTGGCCACGGCTAATCTAGCGATGCCCGCGTTGGACGGTCACACCGCACGACAGAGCGGGGCCGCATCTGGCGCGAGGCGGCCTTCAGGCACGTGGTTCGAGACGACCTCACCCGCCCTAGCCCGGAGCGGAAAGACTTTGAAATTTTCAAAGTCCAAGGAACACTGGCAGAATGGGAGGACCGGCCGCCTCCTTAAACACAGGCCGGGCGAAAAATATGCGAATGTTGGGTCTCATCCAAGAAAGGGAGTTACCGGCCGCCTCCTTAAACACAGGCCGGGCGAAAAATATGCGAATGGTCCA
The DNA here is from genome assembly GCF_059516105.1 of Syngnathus floridae. NCBI lineage: Eukaryota > Metazoa > Chordata > Actinopteri > Syngnathiformes > Syngnathidae > Syngnathus > Syngnathus floridae. The sequence goes on along the minus strand of NW_028284190.1, from coordinate 45,149 downwards.
TCCAAGGAAGGAGGACCGGCCGCCTCCTTAAACACAGGCCGGGCGAAAAATATGCGAATGGTCCATCCAAGGAAGGAGGAGCGGCCGCCTCCTTAAACACAGGCCGGAGAGATGGAGCGGGATCAGCGGCCCGCGCTTTGAGCGACCAC
>NW_028284190.1:15000-32500 GCF_059516105.1 Syngnathus floridae | reverse complement strand
TGCCGGGCGTGGGTCGGCGTCCGCTGTCGGTAGGTGACGGGACCATTATTGGCCCGCGGACCAGCCGGCGGGGCTCTCTTGAGAGTTTACCCGCCTTCGCTGGTTCCCTGGTCGGCCACGAGTAGCGAGAATTCGGCCTCTTCGCCCGGAGCGCGGAGCGACTTTTGCGAAAATGCACTAAGTGCCAAAGCCCATTCATTTACAACGGCGTGTCCGCCAGAGGGCGCATTTCCCGCCGCGGACCGGCCGGCGGGGCTCGTCGGAGAGCGTATCCGCCTCTCGGTGGTTCTTACCGGGCGTGGGACGGCGTCCGCTGTGGGTACGTTACGGGACCACGTTCGGCCCGCGGACCAGCCGGCGGGGCTCTCTTGAAAGCTTACCCGCCTTCGCTGGTTCCCCGGTCGGCCGCGAGTGGCGAGAATTCGGCCTCTTCACCTGGAGCGCGGAGCGACTTTTGCGAAAATTTTTCTAAGTGCCAAGGGCTCTCGCGCCGCGATGCGTCCGCCTCTGCTGGTTCCCTGGTCGGCCACGAGTGGCGAGAATTCGGCCTCTTCACCTGGAGCGCGGAGCGACTTTTGCCAATTTTTTTCTAAGTGCCAAGGGCTCTTGCGCCGCGATGCGTCCGCCTCTGCTGGTTCCCCGGTCGGCCGCGAGTGGCGAGAATTCGGCCTCTTCACCCGGAGCGACTTTTGCCAATTTTTTTCTAAGTGCCAAGGGCTCTCGCGCCGCGATGCGTCCGCCTCTGCTGGTTCCCCGGTCGGCCGCGAGTGGCGAGAATTCGGCCTCTTCACCTGGAGCACGGAGCAACTTTTGCCAAATTTTTTCTAAGTGCCAAGGGCTCTCGCGCCGCGATGCGTCCGCCTCTGCTGGTTCCCCGGTCGGCCGCGAGTGGCGAGAATTCGGCCTCTTCACCCGGAGCCCGGGCCGACTCCCGCCGATACGATCACATCATGATCCAATAGCGAGTGTCGTATAACTATAACATGATGTACAAAATAAATATATAAATATTAACATCCCCTATAAACATTAAATATATAAATATTAACATCACCTATAAACATTAAACATATAAATATTAACATCGCCTATAAACATGATGAATACAGTGTTTATAACCGAATGCTCATTTTGTATTATTTGGCTTTAAATGCGATCATATGTAGTATATATCATGTATTTATCCACGAACCGTTAAAGAGATGTCAAGTCAGGCTACCTTAAGAGAGTCATAGTTACTCCCGCCGTTTACCCGCCTCTGTGCGAGAGGCGGTGTAATTTCTCTCCGTGTCCGCTGGAGGGAGGTATTTCCCCGTTACGACCTCCGGGAAGATCACCGGGACGCGGAGAACGCTTAGCCGGGGCGCTGGAAGCCTCGTTCGGCTTATAAAGTGAGGAGGAAAGCACTCGGGGAACCGGCTGGGGGTGCTGGGGAAGTTCAGCGGGCCGCGTAAAACGCTTAGCCGGGGCTCTGGAAGCCTCGTTCGGCTTAAAGAGTGAGGAGGAATGCATCATGAGAACCGGCTGGAGGTGCTTTGGAAGCTCGGCGGGCCGCGTAAAACGCTTAGCCGGGGCTCTGGAAGCCTCCTCGGGGGTCAAGAGTTAGGAGGAAAGCCCCATGAGAACCGGCTGGAGGTGCTCCGGAAGCTCAGCGGGCCGCGTAAAACGCTTAGCCGGGGTGCTGGAAGTCTCCTCGGGCGTCAAGAGTGAGGAGGAAAGCACTCGGGGAACCGGCTGGGGGTGCTGGGGAAGTTCAGCGGGCCGCGTAAAACGCTTAGCCGGGGCTCTGGAAGCCTCGTTCGGCTTAAACAGTGAGGATGGGAGCACCCGGAGAACCGGCTGGAGGTGCTCTGGAAGTCCAGCGGGCCGCGTAAAACGCTTAGCCGGGGCTCTGGAAGCCTCGTTCGGCTTAAACAGTGAGGATGGGAGCACCCGGAGAACCGGCTGGAGGTGCTGTGGAAGTCCAGCGGGCCGCGTAAAACGCTTAGCCGGGGCCCTGGAAGCCTCGTTCGGCTTAAACAGTGAGGAGGAAAGCACTCGGGGAACCGGCTGGAGGTGCTGTGGAGGCTCGGCGGGCCGCGTAAAACGCTTAGCCGGGGCTCTGGAAGCCTCGTTCGGCTTAGAATGTGAGGAGGAATGCATCATGAGAACCGGCTGGAGGTGCTGTGGAAGCTCGGCGGGCCGCGTAAAACGCTTAGCCGGGGCGCTGGAAGCCTCGTTCGGCTTAGAAAGTGAGGAGGAATGCACCCGGGGAACCGGCTGGAGGTGCGGTGGAAGCTCAGCGGGCCGCGTAAAACGCTTAGCCGGGGCTCTGGAAGCCTCCTCGGGCGTCAAGAGTTAGGAGGAAAGCATCATGAGAACCGGCTGGAGGTGCGGTGGAAGCTCAGCGGGCCGCGTAAAACGCTTAGCCGAGGCTCTGGAAGCCTCCTCGGGCGTCAAGAGTTAGGAGGAAAGCCTCATGGGAACCGGCTGGAGGTGCGGTGGAAGCTCAGCGGGCCGCGTAAAACGCTTAGCCGGGGTGCTGGAAGTCTCCTCGGGGGTCAAGGGTTAGTAGAAAAAGCACCCCCGAGAACCGGCCGGGTCCTCCACGAACCGTGAAAAAGATGTCGAGTGCCGCTACCTTAAGAGAGTCATAGTTACTCCCGCCGTTTGGCCGAAGGTGTATTTACTCGCCGTGTCCGCTGGAGGGAGGTATTTCCCCGCTCCAACGTCAACGGCGGCTTCCGAACGTCTCCCCGAGCGCTCGGAAGTCCGCGCGGGGGGGAGAAGCGGGCCGTGCGAGGTACCGGGTGGAGCTGGACCGTCACCGGGTCCGCTCGTCGTGCGCGCCGGCCGCTGGAAGTCGAAAAAAGCTCCGCGATCTCATCCGCGGAGTGCAGATCCGCTGGGCTGGAGCTATTTTGGGCCACTTGGCGCGCGCGCACGGCCTCCCGGAGGTGCCGGGTGGAGTGCGCGAGCGCACCGGCCGCTGGAAGTCGGATGAAGTTCCGCGATCTCATCCGCGGAGCTTGTAAAGTGCAGATCCGGTCGGCCTGGAGCTATTTTCGGCCACTTGGCGCATGCGCACGGCCTCCCGGAGGTGCCGGGTGGAGTGCGCGAGCGCACCGGCCGCTGGAAGTCGGATAAAGCTCCGCGATCTCATCCGCGGTGCTTGTAAAGTGCAGATCCGGTCGGCTAGGAGCTATTTTCGGCCACTTGCGCATGCGCACGGCCTCCCGGAGGTTCCGGGCGGCGTGCGTAAGCGCACGGGCCGCTGGAAGTCGAATAATGCTCCGCGATCTCATCCGCGGTGCTTGTAAACAGCCGATCCGCTGGGCTGGAGCTATTTTGGGCCACTTGGCGCGCGCGCACGGCCTCCCGGAGGTTCCGGGCGGCGTGCCGGGTGGAGTGCGCGAGCGCACCGGCCGCTGGAAGTCGAATAATGCTCCGCGATCTCATCCGCGGTGCTTACAACTAGCCGATCCGGTCGGCCTGGAGCTATTTTCGGCCACTTGGCCCGCGCGCACGGCCTCCCGGCTGTCCCGGTGGTCCCGGTCGCCTCCGCGGACGGTTAAAAAAATCTCAAGTGGGCCTACCTTAAGAGAGTGACAGTTACTCCCGCCGTTTGGCCGCTCAAAGTGCCACCGGACGCGCAGCAACGGGTGTGTGCGCTAAGTGCGAGAGGTGGCGTATTTACCCGCCGTGTCCGCTAGAGGGAGGTATTTCCCCGTTACAAGCTCCGGGAAGATCAGCGGGACGCGGAGAACGCTTAGCCGGGGTGCTGGGAGCCTCGTTCGGCTTAGAAAGTGAGGTGGAAAGCACTCGGGGAACCGGCTGGAGGTGCTCTGGAAGCTCAGCGGCCCGCGTAAAACGCTTAGCCGGGGCTCTGGAAGCCTCGTTCGGCTTAAACAGTGAGGAGGAAAGCACCCGGGGAACCGGCTGGAAGTGCTCCGGAAGCTCAGCGGGCCGCGTAAAACGCTTAGCCGGGGCTCTGGAAGCCTCGTTCGGCTTATAAAGCGAGGAGGAAAGCAGCCGGGGAACCGGCTGGAGGTGCTCTGGAAGTTCAGCGGACCGCGTAAAACGTTTAGCCGGGGCTCTGGAAGCCTCCTCGGGCGTCAAGAGTTAGGAGGAAAGCATTGTGAGGGCCGGCTGGGGGTGCTCTGGAAGTCCAGCGGGCCGCGTAAAACGCTTAGCCGGGGCTCTGGAAGCCTCGTTCGGCTTAAAGAGTGAGGAGGAAAGTACTGGGGGAACCGGCTGGAGGTGCTGTGGAAGCTCAGTGGGCTGCGTAAAACGCTTAGCCGAGGCTCTGGAAGCCTCCTCGGGCGTCAAGAGTTAGGAGGAAAGCCTCATGAGAACCGGCTGGAGGTGCTGTGGAAGCTCGGCGGGCCGCGTAAAACGCTTAGCCGGGGTGCTGGAAGCCTCCTCGGGCGTCAAGAGTTAGGAGGAAAGCATCATAAGAACCGGCTGGGGGTGCTGTGGAAGTCCAGCGGGCCGCGTAAAACGCTTAGCCGAGGCTCTGGAAGCCTCGTTCGGCTTAAAGAGTGAGGAGGAATGCATCATGAGAACCGGCTGGAGGTGCTGTGGAAGCTCAGCGGGCCGCGTAAAACGCTTATCCGAGGCTCTGGAAGCCTCCTCGGGCGTCAAGAGTTAGGAGGAAAGCCTCATGAGAACCGGCTGGAGGTGCTGTGGAAGCTCAGCGGGCCGCGTAAAACGCTTAGCCGGGGCTCTGGAAGCCTCGGGCGGCTTAGAAAGTGAGGAGGAAAGCAGCCGGGGAACCGGCTGGAGGTGCTTTGGAAGTTCAGCGGGCCGCGTAAAACGCTTAGCCGGGGCTCTGGAAGCCTCCTCGGGCGTCGAGAGTTAGGAGAAAAAGCACCCCCGAGAACCGGCCGGGTCGTCCACGAACCGCTAAAAAGATGTCGAGTGCCGCTACCTTAAGAGAGTCATAGTTACTCCCGCCGTTTGGCCGAAGGTGTATTTACTCGCCGTGTCCGCTGGAGGGAGGTATTTCCCCGCTCCAACGTCACCGGCGGCTTCCGAACGTCTCCCCGAGCGCTCGGAAGTCCGCGCGGGGGGGGGAGAAGCGGGCCGTGCGAGGTACCGGGTGGAGCTGGACCGTCACCTGGTCCGCTCGTCGGGCGCGCCGGCCGCTGGAAGTCGAACAAAGCTCCGCGATCTCATCCGCGGTGCTTGTAAAGTGCAGATCCGCTGGGCTGGAGCTATTTTGGGCCACTTGGCGCGCGCGCACGGCCTCCCGGAGGTGCCGGGTGGAGTGCGCGAGCGCACCGGCCGCTGGAAGTCGGATAAAGCTCCGCGATCTCATCCGCGGAGCTTGTAAAGTGCAGATCCGCTGGGCTGGAGCTATTTTCGGCCACTTGCGCATGCGCACGGCCTCCCGGAGGTGCCGGGTGGAGTGCGCGAGCGCACCGGCCGCTGGAAGTCGGATAAAGCTCCGCGATCTCATCCGCGGAGCTTGTAAAGTGCAGATCCGCTGGGCTGGAGCTATTTTCGGCCACTTGCGCATGCGCACGGCCTCCCGGAGGTTCCGGGCGGCGTGCGTAAGCGCACCGGCCGCTGGAAGTCGAATAATGCTCCGCGATCTCATCCGCGGTGCTTACAACTAGCCGATCCGGTCGGCCTGGAGCTATTTTCGGCCACTTGGCCCGCGCGCACGGCCTCCCGGCTGTCCCGGTGGTCCCGGTCGCCTCCGCGGGCGGTTAAAAAAATCTCAAGTGAGCCTACCTTAAGAGAGTGACTGTTACTCCCGCCGTTTGGCCGCTCAGAGTGCCACCGGACGCGCAGCAACGCGAGTGTGCGCTAAGTGCGAGAGGTGGCGTATTTACCCGCCGTGTCCGCTAGAGGGAGGTATTTCCCCGTTACAAGCTCCGGGAAGATCAGCGGGACGCGGAGAACGCTTAGCCGGGGCTCTGGAAGCCTCGGGCGGCTTAGAAAGTGAGGAGAAAAGCACCCGGAGAAGCGGCTGGAGGTGCTCTGGAAGTTCAGCGGGCCGCGTAAAACGCTTAGCCGGGGCTCTGGAAGCCTCGTTCGGCTTATAAAGTGAGGAGGAAAGCACTCGGGGAACCGGCTGGAGGTGCTGTGGAAGTTCAGCGGGCCGCGTAAAACGCTTAGCCGGGGCTCTGGAAGCCTCGTTCGGCTTAGGAAGTGAGGTGGAAAGCACCCGGAGAATATTTCAATATGATTTGACTATAAATGCGATCATATGTAGTATATATCACATATTTATCCACGAACCGTTCAAGAAAATGTCAAATGAGCCTAACTTAAGAGAGTGACTGTTACTCCCGCCGTTTGGCCGCTCAAAGTGCCACCGGACGCGCAGCAACGGGTGTGTGCGCTAAGTGCGAGAGGTGGCGTATTTACCCGCCGTGTCCGCTGGAGGGAGGTAATTCCCCGTTACGACCTCCGGGGAGATCAACGGGACGTGGAGAACGCTTAGCCGGGGCTCTGGAAGCCTCGGGCGGCTTAGAAAGTGAGGAGGAAAGCAGCCGGGGAACCGGCTGGAGGTGCTCTGGAAGCTCAGCGGGCCGCGCAAAACGCTTAGCCGGGGCTCTGGAAGCCTCGTTCGGCTTAAACAGTGAGGAGGAAAGCAGCCGTGGAACCGGCTGGAAGTGCTGTGGAGGCTCGGCGGGCCGCGTAAAATGCTTAGCCGGGGTGCTGGAAGCCTCGTTCGGCTTAAAGAGTGAGGAGTAAAGCACCATGAGGACCGTCTGGAGGTCTTCTGGAAGCACAGCGGGCCGTGGAGAACGCTTAGCCGGGGTGGTGGAAGCCTGGGCCGGCTTAGAGAGTGAGGAGTAAAGCACCATGAGGACCGGCTGGAGGTCTTCTGGAAGCACAGCGGGCCGTGGAGAACGCTTAGCCGGGGTGCTGGAAGTCGAGTAAGGCTCAGCCATCTCGTCCAAGGTGCTTACAAAGTGCATGTCCGCTCGGCTGGAGGTATTTCCGGCCACCCGGCGCGTGTGCACGGCCTCTGGGTGGCTCCGGGCCGGCTAGAATTCCGGACCGCGATCGGTAACTCGCGGGACCCTAAATGGCCCGCGGACCAGCCGGCGGGACCTCGGTGAAGACCCATCCGCCTCGCGGTGGTCCCCGGCCGGCTAGAATTCCGGACCGCGATCGGTAACTCGCGGGACCCTAAATGGCCCGCGGACCAGCCGGCGGGACCTCGGTGAAGACCCATCCGCCTCGCGGTGGTCCCCGGCCGGGTAGAATTCCGGACCGCGATCGGTAACTCGCGGGACCCTAAATGGCCCGCGGACCAGCCGGCGGGACCTCGGTGAAGACCCATCCGCCTCGCGGTGGTCCCCGGCCGGCTAGAATTCCGGACCGCGATCGGTAACTCGCGGGACCCTAAATGGCCCGCGGACCAGCCGGCGGGACCTCGGTGAAGACCCATCCGCCTCGCGGTGGTCCCCGGCCGGCTAGAATTCCGGACCGCGATCGGTAACTCGCGGGACCCTAAATGGCCCGCGGACCAGCCGGCGGGACCTCGGTGAAGACCCATCCGCCTCGCGGTGGTCCCTGGCCGGGTAGAATTCCGGACCGCGATCGCTAACTCGCGGGACCCTAAATGGCCCGCGGACCAGCCGGCGGGACCTCGGTGAAGACCCATCCGCCTCGCGGTGGTCCCCGGCCGGCTAGAATTCCGGACCGCGATCGCTAACTCTCGGGACCCTAAATGGCCCGCGGACCAGCCGGCGGGACCTCGGTGACCACCCATCCGCCTCGCGGTGGTCCCTGGCCGGCTAGAATTCCGGACCGCGATCGCTAACTCGCGGGACCCTAAATGGCCCGCGGACCAGCCGGCGGTACCTCGGTGACCACCCATCCGCCTCGCGGTGGTCCCTGGCCGGGTAGAATTCCGGACCGCGATCGGTAACTCGCGGGACCCTAAATGGCCCGCGGACCAGCCGGCGGGACCTCGGTGAAGACCCATCCGCCTCGCGGTGGTCCCCGGCCGGCTAGAATTCCGGACCGCGATCGCTAACTCGCGGGACCGCAATTGGCCCGCGGACCAGCCGGCGGGACCCGCTTGACTTCCTATCCGCCTTCGCTGGTTCCCAAGTCGGCTAGAATTCCGGACCGCGATCGCTAACTCGCGGGACCGCAATTGGCCCGCGGACCAGCCGGCGGGACCCACTTGACTTCCTATCCGCCTTCGCTGGTTCCCAAGTCGGCTAGAATTCCGGACCGCAATCGCTAACTCGCGGGACCGCAATTGGCCCGCGGACCAGCCGGCGGGACCCAATCCACTTCCTATCCGCCTTCGCTGGTTCCCAAGTCGGCTAGAATTCCGGACCGCGATCGCTAACTCGCGGGACCGCAATTGGCCCGCGGACCAGCCGGCGGGACGCGCTTGACTTCCTATCCGCCTTCGCTGGTTCCCAAGTCGGCCACAAATTACGATTATTCGGCCTCTCGCTCTGGAAGTGCCATCGGCACTTGCTCGGAAAAGTGTCCGCCTCTTCTGGTTCCCTAGGTCGGCCGCCAAATGCGAAAAATCGGCCTCTACCCCGTTTGGGTACCAGGGGTAGGGTGCAGTACCAACTTTGGTCTTCAGGTGCGCCAGAGCGCGATGGTTGGTCCCACTAGTCAGCGTACTCATCGACGGTTTACTCCCCTTTCGCAAAATATAGTGGGCACGTATGTGCAGGACTGTTTATTTTTATTTTGAAAAATTTTCTAAGTGCCAGCGGACGCTGGCACACGACGTGTCCGAGCCACGATGGTGCCCAGGCCGGACAGCGACGGCGAAAAAGCCCATTCTGGAAGTTTCGAATATGCCAACGGCAAAAGCGGCGTGATGTGTCCGCCTCGGCTGGTTCTCCGGCCGGCCAGAAAAAGTGAAAATTCGGCCTCTCGCTCTGGAGGTCCGACGAACTTTGGCGAATATTTTCTAAGTGCCAACGGGTGTTACACCGTAATGTGTCCGACGCGGCTGGTTCCTCCGGTCGGCCAGAAAAAGTGAAAATTCGGCCTCTTCGCCTGGAAGTCCGGCCGACTTGGGCGAATATTTTCTAAGTGCCAACGGGTGTTGCGCCGAAATGTGTCCGACTCGGCTGGTTCCCCGAGTCGGCCCGAACGAGCGAAAATTCGGCCTCTTCGCCTGGAAGTCCGACGAACTTTGGCGAATATTTTCTAAGTGCCAACGGGTGTTCGGCCGTAATGTGTCCGACTCGGCTGGTTCCCCGAGTCGGCCCGAACGAGCGAAAATTCGGCCTCTTCGCCTGGAGGTCCAACGAACTTTGGCGAATATTTTCTAAGTGCCAACGGGTGTTACACCGTAATGTGTCCGACTCGGCTGGTTCCCCGAGTCGGTCAGAAAAAGTGAAAATTCAGGCTCTTCGCCTGGAAGTCCGGCCGACTTTGGCGAATATTTTCTAAGTGCCAACGGGTTTTCGGCCGTAATGTGTCCGACTCGGCTGGTTCCCCGAGTCGGCCCGAACGAGCGAAAATTCAGCCTCTTCGCCTGGAAGTCCGGCCGACTTTGGCGAATATTTTCTAAGTGCCAACGGGTGTTCGGCCGTAACGTGTCCGACTCGGCTGGTTCCCCGAGTCGGCCCGAACGAGTGAAAATTCGGCCTCTTGCTCTGGAAGTCCTGCCAATTTGAGCGAATATTTTCTAAGTGCCATCGGGTCTTGCCCGGAAAAGTGTCCGACTCGGCTGGTTCCCTAGTTCGGCCACATAATGTGAAAATTCGGCCTCTTGCTCTGGAAGTCCTGCCAACTTGAGCGAATATTTTCTAAGTGCCATCGGGTCTTGCCCGGAAAAGTGTCCGACTCGGCTGGTTCCCCGAGTCGGCCCGAACGAGCGAAAATTCGGCCTCTTGCTCTGGAAGTCCTGCCAACTTGAGCGAATATTTTCTAAGTGCCATCGGGTCTTGCCCGGAAAAGTGTCCGACTCGGCTGGTTCCCCGAGTCGGCCCGAACGAGCGAAAATTCGGCCTCTTGCTCTGGAAGTCCTGCCAACTTGAGCGAATATTTTCTAAGTGCCATCGGGTCTTGCCCGGAAAAGTGTCCGACTCGGCTGGTTCCCCGAGTCGGCCACGGAATGTGAAAATTCGGCCTCTTGCTCTGGAAGTCCTGCCAACTTGAGCGAATATTTTCTAAGTGCCATCGGGTCTTGCCCGGAAAAGTGTCCGACTCGGCTGGTTCCCCGAGTCGGCCCGAACGAGCGAAAATTCGGCCTCTTGCTCTGGAAGTCCTGCCAACTTGAGCGAATATTTTCTAAGTGCCATCGGGTCTTGCCCGGAAAAGTGTCCGACTCGGCTGGTTCCCTAGTTCGGCCACATAATGTGAAAATTCGGCCTCTTGCTCTGGAAGTCCTGCCAACTTGAGCGAATATTTTCTAAGTGCCATCGGGTCTTGCCCGGAAAAGTGTCCGACTCGTCTGGTTCCCCGAGTCGGCCCGAACGAGCGAAAATTCGGCCTCTTGCTCTGGAAGTCCTGCCAACTTGAGCGAATATTTTCTAAGTGCCATCGGGTCTTGCCCGGAAAAGTGTCCGACTCGGCTGGTTCCCTAGTTCGGCCACATAATGTGAAAATTCGGCCTCTTGCTCTGGAAGTCCTGCCAACTTGAGCGAATATTTTCTAAGTGCCATCGGGTCTTGCCCGGAAAAGTGTCCGACTCGGCTGGTTCCCCGAGTCGGCCCGAACGAGCGAAAATTCGGCCTCTTGCTCTGGAAGTCCTGCCAACTTGAGCGAATATTTTCTAAGTGCCATCGGGTCTCTCCCGGAAAAGTGTCCGCCTCGTCCGGTTCCCTAGTTCGGCCACGGAATGTGAAAATTCGGCCTCTCTGAGGTACCAGGGGTACGCATTTAGGTACCAGGGGTAGTCGCTGAGGTACCAGGGGTATGCATTTAGGTACCAGGGGAGACCACTACGGTCTGTTGGTCCCCCTAGTTAGTGTACTCATCGGTTTACTCCCCTTTCGCAAAATATAGTCGGCACGTATGTGCAGGACTGTTTATTTTTATTTTGAAAAATGTTCTAAGTGCCAACGGAAGCTGGCACACGAACTGTCCGAGCCACGATGGTGCCCAGGCCGGACAGCGACGGCGAAAAAGCCGATGTGTGTTTGATGGAAGTTTCGAATATTTTCAAAGTGCCAACGGCACTTGCGGGGTGATGTGTCCGCCTCGTCTGGTTCCCCAGGTCGGCCAGAAAAAGTGAAAATTCGGCCTCTTCTCCTGGAAGTCCGGCCAAGTTTGGCGAATATTTTCAAAGTGCCAACGGCACTTGCGGGGTGATGTGTCCGCCTCGTCTGGTTCCCCAGGTCGGCCAGAACAAGTGAAAATTCGGCCTCTTCTCCTGGAAGTCCGGCCAAGTTTGGCGAATATTTTCAAAGTGCCAACGGCACTTGCGGGGTGATGTGTCCGCCTCGTCTGGTTCCCCAGGTCGGCCAGAACAAGTGAAAATTCGGCCTCTTCTCCTGGAAGTCCGGCCAAGTTTGGCGAATATTTTCAAAGTGCCAACGGCACTTGCGGGGTGATGTGTCCGCCTCGTCTGGTTCCCCATAACGGCCAGAACAAGTGAAAATTCGGCCTCTTCTCCTGGAAGTCTGGCCAAGTTTGGCGAATATTTTCAAAGTGCCAACGGCACTTGCGGGGTGATGTGTCCGCCTCGTCTGGTTCCCCATAACGGCCAGAACAAGTGAAAATTCGGCCTCTTCTCCTGGAAGTCTGGCCAAGTTTGGCGAATATTTTCAAAGTGCCAACGGCACTTGCGGGGTGATGTGTCCGCCTCGTCTGGTTCCCCATAACGGCCAGAACAAGTGAAAATTCGGCCTCTTCTCCTGGAAGTCTGGCCAAGTTTGGCGAATATTTTCTAAGTGCCAACGACTCAACCAGCGTAAAGTGTCCGCCTCGGCTGGTTCCCCACAACGGCCAGAACAAGTGAAAATTCGGCCTCTTCTCCTGGAAGTCTGGCCAAGTTTGGCGAATATTTTCTAAGTGCCAACGACTCAACCAGCGTAAAGTGTCCGCCTCGGCTGGTTCCCCAGGTCGGCCACCAAAAGTGAAAATTCGGCCTCTTCTCCTGGAAGTCTGGCCAAGTTTGGCAAATATTTTCTAAGTGCCAACGACTCGACCAGCGTAAAGTGTCCGCCTCGGCTGGTTCCCCATAACGGCCACCAAAAGTGAAAATTCGGCCTCTTCTCCTGGAAGTCAAGCCAAGTTTGGCAAATATTTTCTAAGTGCCAACGACTCAACAGCCGTAAAGTGTCCGCCTCGGCTGGTTCCCCAGGTCGGCCACCAAAAGTGAAAATTCGGCCTCTTCTCCTGGAAGTCTGGCCAAGTTTGGCGAATATTTTCTAAGTGCCAACGACTCAACCAGCGTAAAGTGTCCGCCTCGGCTGGTTCCCCATAACGGCCACCAAAAGTGAAAATTCGGCCTCTTCTCCTGGAAGTCAAGCCAAGTTTGGCAAATATTTTCTAAGTGCCAACGGCTCTTGAGCCGAAAAGTGTCCGCCTCGGCTGGTTCCCCATAACGGCCATGAAAAGTGAAAATTCGGCCTCTTCTCCTGGAAGTCAAGCCAAGTTTGGCAAATATTTTCTAAGTGCCAACGACTCAACCAGCCTAAAGTGTCCGCCTCGGCTGGTTCCCCAGGTCGGCCACCAAAAGTGAAAATTCGGCCTCTTCTCCTGGAAGTCTGGCCAAGTTTGGCAAATATTTTCTAAGTGCCAACGACTCAACCAGCCTAAAGTGTCCGCCTCGGCTGGTTCCCCAGGTCGGCCACCAAAAGTGAAAATTCGGCCTCTTCTCCTGGAAGTCAAGCCAAGTTTGGCGAATATTTTCTAAGTGCCAACGACTCAACCAGCCTAAAGTGTCCGCCTCGGCTGGTTCCCCAGGTCGGGTACCACAAGTGAAAATTCGGCCTCTTCTCCTGGAAGTCAAGCCAAGTTTGGCGAATATTTTCTAAGTGCCATCGACTCGACCAGCGTAAAGTGTCCGCCTCGGCTGGTTCCCCATAACGGCCCACAAAAGTGAAAATTCGGCCTCTTCTCCTGGAAGTCAAGCCAAGTTTGGCAAATATTTTCTAAGTGCCAACGACTCAACCAGCGTAAAGTGTCCGCCTCGGCTGGTTCCCCATAACGGCCACCAAAAGTGAAAATTCGGCCTCTTCTCCTGGAAGTCTGGCCAAGTTTGGCAAATCTTTTCTAAGTGCCAACGACTCAACCAGCCTAAAGTGTCCGCCTCGGCTGGTTCCCCAGGTCGGCCACCAAAAGTGAAAATTCGGCCTCTTCTCCTGGAAGTCTGGCCAAGTTTGGCAAATATTTTCTAAGTGCCAACGACTCAACCAGCCTAAAGTGTCCGCCTCGGCTGGTTCCCCAGGTCGGCCACCAAAAGTGAAAATTCGGCCTCTTCTCCTGGAAGTCAAGCCAAGTTTGGCGAATATTTTCTAAGTGCCAACGACTCAACCAGCCTAAAGTGTCCGCCTCGGCTGGTTCCCCAGGTCGGCCACCAAAAGTGAAAATTCGGCCTCTTCTCCTGGAAGTCAAGCCAAGTTTGGCAAATATTTTCTAAGTGCCAACGACTCAACCAGCGTAAAGTGTCCGCCTCGGCTGGTTCCCCAGGTTGGCCACCAAAAGTGAAAATTCGGCCTCTTCTCCTGGAAGTCAAGCCAAGTTTGGCAAATATTTTCTAAGTGCCAACGGCTCTTGAGCCGAAAAGTGTCCGCCTCGGCTGGTTCCCCAGGTCGGCCACCAAAAGCGAAAATTCGGCCTCTTCTCCTGGAAGTCAAGCCAAGTTTGGCAAATATTTTCTAAGTGCCAACGGCTCTTGAGCCGAAAAGTGTCCGCCTCGGCTGGTTCCCCAGGTCGGCCACCAAAAGCGAAAATTCGGCCTCTTCTCCTGGAAGTCCTGCCAACTTGTGCGAATTTTTTCTAAGTGCCAACGACTCAACAGCCGTAAAGTGTCCGCCTCGGCTGGTTCCCCATAACGGCCACCAAAAGCGAAAATTCGGCCTCTTGCTCTGGAAGTCCTGCCAACTTGTGCGAATTTTTTCTAAGTGCCAACGACTCAACAGCCGTAAAGTGTCCGCCTCGGCTGGTTCCCCATAACGGCCACCAAAAGCGAAAATTCGGCCTCTGGCCCCGGAAGTCCTGCCAACTTGTGCGAATTTTTTCTAAGTGCCAACGGCTCTTGAGCCGAAAAGTGTCCGCCTCGGCTGGTTCCCGCGGTCGGCCGCCGAAAGCGAAAATTCGGCCTCTCCCTCTTTAGGTACCAGGGGTTGGGGTACCAGGGGTAGGGTGCAGTACCAACTTTGGTCTTCAGGTGCGCCAGAGTACGATGGTTGGTCCCCCTAGTCAGCGTACTCATCAACGATTTACCCCCCTTTCGCAAAATATAGTCAGAACGAGCATGGGGGGCGCATAATTTACCCCACAAAATGAAAGGGCCCGGTGCCGAGCGCTTGGTCATGGCCGCCAGCAGCGCCCCTTGCTCGGTGGGAACACAACACGCAGGGTTGCACAGCACCCTGGAAGGCACAAAGAGAGTGAAAAATTTTCTAAGTGTCACTCTTGACGAAAAATGTCTAAGTGCCTCTCTTGACGAAAAATTTCTAAGTGCCACGCTTGACGAAAAATGTCTAAGTGCCACAGCGCTCGAAAATTTCCTAAGTGCGAGCACGGCTGTGAAATATTCAAAGTACAAGGAACGCTGGCAGAATCTCTCGACGGCCGTCTGCTCCCGGCGGCCGCCGTGAAGTCTCCCCTCCCGGGGACGGCTGTCTGCTCCCGGCAGCCGTCCTTAACCCCCTCCCCACACGTTGGACGAACACCAGCCGAGGGCGAAAGGCTCGCGGTGTGGAAGGATCGTGGCCACGGCTAATCTAGCGATGCCCGCGTTGGACGGTCACACCGCACGACAGAGCGGGGCCTGCATCCGGCGCGAGGCGGCCTTCAGGCACGTGGCTCGAGACGACCTCACCCGCCCTAGCCCGGAGCGGAAAGACTTTGAAATTTTCAAAGTCCAAGGAACACTGGCAGAATGGGAGGACCGGCCGCCTCCTTAAACACAGGCCGGAGAGATGGAGCGGGATCAGCGGCCCGCGCGTTGAGCGAACACCGGCCGAGGGCGAAAGGCTCGCGGTGTGGAAGGATCGTGGCCACGGCTAATCTAGCGATGCCCGCGTTGGACGGTCACACCGCACGACAGAGCGGGGCCTGCATCCGGCGCGAGGCGGCCTTCAGGCACGTGGTTCGAGACGACCTCACCCGCCCTAGCCCGGAGCGGAAAGACTTTTCAAAGTCCAAGGAACACTGGCAGAATGGGAGGACCGGCCGCCTCCTTAAACACAGGCCGGAGCGACCGAGCGGGATCAGCGGCCCGCGCGCAGGGTCTTTGAAATGTACAAAGTCCTAGGGACAATGGCAGAATCGCTCGACGGCCGTCTGCTCCCGGCGGCCGCGGTGAAGGGACTGTACACCCCACCCGGGGACGGCTGTCTGCTCCCGGCAGCCGTCCTTCCCCCCCACCCCACACGTTGACCGACACCGGCCGAGGGCGAAAGGCTCGCGGTGTGGAAGGATCGTGGCCACGGCTAATCTAGCGATGCCCGCGTTGGACGGTCACACCGCACGACAGAGCGGGGCCTGCATCCGGCGCGAGGCGGCCTTCAGGCACGTGGTTCGAGACGACCTCACCCGCCCTAGCCCGGAGCGAAAAGACTTTGAAATATTCAAAGTCCAAGGAACACTGGCAGAATGGGAGGACCGGCCGCCTCCTTAAACACAGGCCGGAGCGACCGAGCGGGATCAGCGGCCCGCGCGGAGGGTCTTTAAAATGTACAAAGTCCTAGGAACAATGGCAGAATCGCTCGACGGCCGTCTGCTCCCGGCGGCCGCGGTGGAAGGACTGTACACCCCACCCGGGGACGGCTGTCTGCTCCCGGCAGCCGTCCTTCCCCCCCACCCACACGTTGACCGACACCGGCCGAGGGCGAAAGGCTCGCGGTGTGGAAGGATCGTGGCCACGGCTAATCTAGCGATGCCCGCGTTGGACGGTCACACCGCACGACAGAGCGGGGCCGCATCTGGCGCGAGGCGGCCTTCAGGCACGTGGTTCGAGACGACCTCACCCGCCCTAGCCCGGAGCGGAAAGACTTTGAAATTTTCAAAGTCCAAGGAACACTGGCAGAATGGGAGGACCGGCCGCCTCCTTAAACACAGGCCGGGCGAAAAATATGCGAATGTTGGGTCTCATCCAAGAAAGGGAGTTACCGGCCGCCTCCTTAAACACAGGCCGGGCGAAAAATATGCGAATGGTCCATCCAAGGAAGGAGGACCGGCCGCCTCCTTAAACACAGGCCGGGCGAAAAATATGCGAATGGTCCATCCAAGGAAGGAGGAGCGGCCGCCTCCTTAAACACAGGCCGGAGAGATGGAGCGGGATCAGCGGCCCGCGCTTTGAGCGACCACCGGCCGAGGGCGAAAGGCTCGCGGTGTGGAAGGATCGTGGCCACGGCTAATCTAGCGATGCCCGCGTTGGACGGTCACACCGCACGACAGAGCGGGGCCTGCATCCGGCGCGAGGCGGCCTTCAGGCACGTGGTTCGAGACGACTTCACCCGCCCTAGCCCGGAGCTGAAACTCTGCGAATGTTAACATCCAAGGATGGAGGCAACGGCCGTCTCGTTAAGCTGAGGCCGGAGGAAAGTCTGCGGATTCGGGGCATCCAAGGCAGATGGAGGTGCCGGCCGCCTCGGTAAACAGAGGCCGGACCGACCGACATGCGACCATGACCCGCCTTGGTAGGGCCCCCACCGGCCCCGGCTAGCGCCGGCGTTGGGTGGACGGTTCCTCCCCACTTGCGGGTCGCCCTCTAGCGCTACGGCCGCCGCGCGAGCGCGCGCTCCGACGCCGCCCCCGCAGGCCTAGCGCGAGCCGTACGGCAGCGAGACCGAGACGCCCCGATTCCACGCACGCACCTAGCGGTCATCAACGGAGGCCGAGCGCGCGATCCGACTCGCGGCACGCCACGTGGGCGTCCGCCGGCCGCGCCGGTCTACCGCGAAAGATGTTTCTCAAACCCTCGCCTAACCTAGGGACGGCTATCTCGGGAAGCCGCCCCCGCATCTGCACCTATCCGCTAAGCCCTCCCGACCACCGCGAAGCGGGAGGACGTCTATCGTGGCCGCCGGGGCGTATGACCCCTCCGCGTGAGGCGTGCGGGCTCGGGTGGGCCGCAACGACCGAGTCTGACTCGGACGGGGCGCAGCTTCCCTCCCGGTCGCAGCATCAAGCGCCGATCGCGCGACGTCACCAGCCCCCCGGGACGGTTCGTCGGGAGCACGGTACAGGCACGTAGCTCACTCTCCAGCTGGCCGCAGCGGGCCGCACCGACCGAGTCTGACTCGGCCGGGGCGCAGCTTCCCGTCTGGGTGACAGCGGCGACGAGCTGCGACTGTTGGCCGCCGCCCCTTCGTCCTTCCCGGATCCCCCCAGTGCCGACTCAACTCCGCATCCTGGCCGCAGCGAGATACCGTCGGGTTGCGGCGCCCGA
>NW_028284190.1:0-5000 GCF_059516105.1 Syngnathus floridae | reverse complement strand
ATTTTCTCCAGCGGCGGGCCCCGGGCCTAAACTTTCTCCGGGCCGCGCAACACGCACTCTCCGCCGGACACCGACGGAGGCAACGTCCCCCTCCTGCGGTGACAAAAAAAATCCACTCCTGGTACCTAAAATTTTCTCCAGCGGCGGGCCCCGGGCCTAAACTTTCTCCGGGCCGCGCAACACGCACTCTCCGCCGGACACCGACGGAGGCAACGTCCCCCTCCTGCGGTGACAAAAAACATCCACCCCTGGTACCTAAAATTTTCTCCAGCGGCGGGCCCTTGGCTGAAACTTTCTCCGGGCCGCGCAACACGCACTTTCCGCCGGACGCCGGTCCCAAAGCGCCACCCCGGACCACCACAAGGCAACAGCCACCATCCCCAAGCGCCACCCCCGACCGAAACAAGTCGACGGCCACCAGGCGACCACCACCACCATCCCCAAGCGCCACCCCCGACCGCCACCAGGCGACAGCCACCATCCCCAAGCGCCACCCCCGACCGCCACCAGGCGACAGCCACCATCCCCAAGCGCCACCCCCGACCGCCACAAGGCGACCGCCACCATCCCCAAGCGCCACCCCCCGACCGCCACCCCCCGACCGCCACAAGGCGACCGCCACCATCCCCAAGCGCCACCCCCCGACCGCCACCCCCCGACCGCCACAAGGCGACCGCCACAAGGCGACCGCCACCATCCCCAAGCGCCACCCCCCGACCGCCACCCCCCGACCGCCACAAGGCGACCGCCACAAGGCGACCGCCACAAGGCGACCGCCACCATCCCCAAGCGCCACCCCCCGACCGCCACCCCCCGACCGCCACAAGGCGACCGCCACAAGGCGACCGCCACAAGGCGACCGCCACAAGGCGACCGCCACCATCCCCAAGCGCCACCCCCCGACCGCCACCCCCCGACCGCCACAAGGCGACCGCCACAAGGCGACCGCCACCATCCCCAAGCGCCACCCCCCGACCGCCACCCCCCGACCGCCACAAGGCGACCGCCACCATCCCCAAGCGCCACCCCCCGACCGCCACCCCCCGACCGCCACCAGCCGACTGCCACCAGCCGACCGCCACCAGCCGACCGCCACCAGCCGTTCGCGGTGTGCGCCTCCGGCGCCACCGGTCCCAAGCACCATCCCCAAGCACCATCCCCGACCGCCACCCCCCGACCGCCACCCCCCGACCGCCACAAGGCGACCGCCACCAGCCGACCGCCACCAGCCGACCGCCACCAGCCGACCGCCACCAGCCGTTCGCGGTGTGCGCCTCCGGCGCCACCGGTCCCCAAGCACCATCCCCAAGCACCATCCCCGACCGCCACCCCCCGACCGCCACCCCCCGACCGCCACCCAGCGACCGCCACCCGCCGTTCGCGGTGTGCGCCGTTATCCGCCTCTCGGTGGTCCTTGCCGGGCGTGGGTCGGCGTCCGCTGTCGGTAGGTGACGGGACCATTATTGGCCCGCGGACCAGCCGGCGGGGCTCTCTTGAGAGTTTACCCGCCTTCGCTGGTTCCCTGGTCGGCCACGAGTAGCGAGAATTCGGCCTCTTCGCCCGGAGCGCGGAGCGACTTTTGCGAAAATGCACTAAGTGCCAAAGCCCATTCATTTACAACGGCGTGTCCGCCAGAGGGCGCATTTCCCGCCGCGGACCGGCCGGCGGGGCTCGTCGGAGAGCGTATCCGCCTCTCGGTGGTTCTTACCGGGCGTGGGACGGCGTCCGCTGTGGGTACGTTACGGGACCACGTTCGGCCCGCGGACCAGCCGGCGGGGCTCTCTTGAAAGCTTACCCGCCTTCGCTGGTTCCCCGGTCGGCCGCGAGTGGCGAGAATTCGGCCTCTTCACCTGGAGCGCGGAGCGACTTTTGCGAAAATTTTTCTAAGTGCCAAGGGCTCTCGCGCCGCGATGCGTCCGCCTCTGCTGGTTCCCTGGTCGGCCACGAGTGGCGAGAATTCGGCCTCTTCACCTGGAGCGCGGAGCGACTTTTGCCAATTTTTTTCTAAGTGCCAAGGGCTCTTGCGCCGCGATGCGTCCGCCTCTGCTGGTTCCCCGGTCGGCCGCGAGTGGCGAGAATTCGGCCTCTTCACCCGGAGCGACTTTTGCCAATTTTTTTCTAAGTGCCAAGGGCTCTCGCGCCGCGATGCGTCCGCCTCTGCTGGTTCCCCGGTCGGCCGCGAGTGGCGAGAATTCGGCCTCTTCACCTGGAGCACGGAGCAACTTTTGCCAAATTTTTTCTAAGTGCCAAGGGCTCTCGCGCCGCGATGCGTCCGCCTCTGCTGGTTCCCCGGTCGGCCGCGAGTGGCGAGAATTCGGCCTCTTCACCCGGAGCCCGGGCCGACTCCCGCCGATACGATCACATCATGATCCAATAGCGAGTGTCGTATAACTATAACATGATGTACAAAATAAATATATAAATATTAACATCCCCTATAAACATTAAATATATAAATATTAACATCACCTATAAACATTAAACATATAAATATTAACATCGCCTATAAACATGATGAATACAGTGTTTATAACCGAATGCTCATTTTGTATTATTTGGCTTTAAATGCGATCATATGTAGTATATATCATGTATTTATCCACGAACCGTTAAAGAGATGTCAAGTCAGGCTACCTTAAGAGAGTCATAGTTACTCCCGCCGTTTACCCGCCTCTGTGCGAGAGGCGGTGTAATTTCTCTCCGTGTCCGCTGGAGGGAGGTATTTCCCCGTTACGACCTCCGGGAAGATCACCGGGACGCGGAGAACGCTTAGCCGGGGCGCTGGAAGCCTCGTTCGGCTTATAAAGTGAGGAGGAAAGCACTCGGGGAACCGGCTGGGGGTGCTGGGGAAGTTCAGCGGGCCGCGTAAAACGCTTAGCCGGGGCTCTGGAAGCCTCGTTCGGCTTAAAGAGTGAGGAGGAATGCATCATGAGAACCGGCTGGAGGTGCTTTGGAAGCTCGGCGGGCCGCGTAAAACGCTTAGCCGGGGCTCTGGAAGCCTCCTCGGGGGTCAAGAGTTAGGAGGAAAGCCCCATGAGAACCGGCTGGAGGTGCTCCGGAAGCTCAGCGGGCCGCGTAAAACGCTTAGCCGGGGTGCTGGAAGTCTCCTCGGGCGTCAAGAGTGAGGAGGAAAGCACTCGGGGAACCGGCTGGGGGTGCTGGGGAAGTTCAGCGGGCCGCGTAAAACGCTTAGCCGGGGCTCTGGAAGCCTCGTTCGGCTTAAACAGTGAGGATGGGAGCACCCGGAGAACCGGCTGGAGGTGCTCTGGAAGTCCAGCGGGCCGCGTAAAACGCTTAGCCGGGGCTCTGGAAGCCTCGTTCGGCTTAAACAGTGAGGATGGGAGCACCCGGAGAACCGGCTGGAGGTGCTCTGGAAGTCCAGCGGGCCGCGTAAAACGCTTAGCCGGGGCTCTGGAAGCCTCGTTCGGCTTAAACAGTGAGGATGGGAGCACCCGGGGAACCGGCTGGAGGTGCTCTGGAAGTCCAGCGGGCCGCGTAAAACGCTTAGCCGGGGCTCTGGAAGCCTCCTCGGGCGTCAAGAGTGAGGAGGAATGCATCATGAGAACCGGCTGGAGGTGCTGTGGAAGCTCGGCGGGCCGCGTAAAACGCTTAGCCGAGGCTCTGGAAGCCTCCTCGGGCTTCAAGAGTTAGGAGGAAAGCCCCATGAGAACCGGCTGGAGGTGCTGTGGAAGCTCGGCGGGCCGCGTAAAACGCTTAGCCGGGTCTCTGGAAGCCTCGTTCGGCTTAAAGAGTGAGGAGTGAAGCACCCGGAGAACCGCCTGGAAGTGCTGTGGAGGCTCGGCGGGCCGCGTAAAACGCTTAGCCGGGGCTCTGGAAGCCTCGTTCGGCTTAAACAGTGAGCAGGAAAGCACCCGTGGAACCGGCTGGAGGTGCGGTGGAAGCTCAGCGGGCCGCGTAAAACGCTTAGCCGGGGCTCTGGAAGCCTCCTCGGGGGTCAAGAGTTAGGAGAAAAAGCACCCCCGAGAACCGGCCGGGTCCTCCACGAACCGTGAAAAAGATGTCGAGTGCCTCTACCTTAAGAGAGTCATAGTTACTCCCGCCGTTTGGCCGAAGGTGTATTTACTCGCCGTGTCCGCTGGAGGGAGGTATTTCCCCGCTCCAACGGCACCGGCGGCTTCCGAACGTCTCCCCGAGCGCTCGGAAGTCCGCGCGGGGGGGAGAAGCGGGCCGTGCGAGGTACCGGGTGGAGCTGGACCGTCACCGGGTCCGCTCGTCGTGCGCGCCGGCCGCTGGAAGTCGAAAAAAGCTCCGCGATCTCATCCGCGGAGTGCAGATCCGCTGGGCTGGAGCTATTTTGGGCCACTTGGCGCGCGCGCACGGCCTCCCGGAGGTGCCGGGTGGAGTGCGCGAGCGCACCGGCCGCTGGAAGTCGGATGAAGTTCCGCGATCTCATCCGCGGAGCTTGTAAAGTGCAGATCCGGTCGGCCTGGAGCTATTTTCGGCCACTTGGCGCATGCGCACGGCCTCCCGGAGGTGCCGGGTGGAGTGCGCGAGCGCACCGGCCGCTGGAAGTCGGATAAAGCTCCGCGATCTCATCCGCGGTGCTTGTAAAGTGCAGATCCGGTCGGCTAGGAGCTATTTTCGGCCACTTGCGCATGCGCACGGCCTCCCGGAGGTTCCGGGCGGCGTGCGTAAGCGCACGGGCCGCTGGAAGTCGAATAATGCTCCGCGATCTCATCCGCGGTGCTTGTAAACAGCCGATCCGCTGGGCTGGAGCTATTTTGGGCCACTTGGCGCGCTGCGCACGGCCTCCCGGAGGTTCCGGGCGGCGTGCCGGGTGGAGTGCGCGAGCGCACCGGCCGCTGGAAGTCGAATAATGCTCCGCGATCTCATCCGCGGTGCTTACAACTAGCCGATCCGGTCGGCCTGGAGCTATTTTCGGCCACTTGGCCCGCGCGCACGGCCTCCCGGCTGTCCCGGTGGTCCCGGTCGCCTCCGCGGACGGTTAAAAAAATCTCAAGTGGGCCTACCTTAAGAGA
>NW_028284189.1:0-46106 GCF_059516105.1 Syngnathus floridae | reverse complement strand
ATTGGAACACCTGGGCTTCAACACCCCCCTTCGCAACTGGCTGCTAGACTTCCTCACCAACAGACCTCAGTCAGTCCGGGTCGGACAGAACACCTCTGATGTCATCACCCTCAGCACAGGCTCCCTTCAGGGCTGCGTCCTGAGCCCCCTGCTGTGCACCCTGATGACACACGACTGCGTCCTCAGGTTCACCACCAATCACATCGTGAAGTCAGCAGACGACACAACGGTGGTGGGGCTCATCAGAGACAACAACGACCTGGACTACAGAGAGGAGGTGGAGCAGCTGGTGGGCTGGTGCAGAGAAAACAGCCTGATCCTGAATGAGGAGAAGATGAAGGAGATCATCGTCGACTTCAGGAAAAAACAGCCTCACCACGCTCCACTGATCATCAACAGCTCAGCTGTGGAGGTGGTCAGTGTTAGGGTTTTCAGGTTAGTTTGATCCTATGATTATGTTGGAATGTAACCTGTAATAATTAAACTCGCTTGTCCTGTCTTAACAAAAGTAGTAGAACAAAGTGCTAAGATCTTTTGAACTGATTGACTAGCTGCAGAGGAAGCAGCACCACCAAATTCCTGGGGGTCCACATCACAGAAGACCTCACCTGGACTATGAACACTACGGCACTGGTCAAGAGGGCACAGAAGCGCTTGTACTTCCTGCGGAGGATGAGGAGAGCCCACCTGCCCCCACCCATCATGAGGACGTTCTACAGGAGCACCATAGAGAGCATTCTGACAAGCTGTCTCTCTGTGTGGTGTGGAGGCTGCACCGCCTCCGATTGGAAGAACGTGAGGAGAGTGGTGAGGACAGCAGAGAGGATCATAGGGGCTCCTCTTCCCTCCATTCAGGACATTTCATCTCAGCGCTGCATGTCCCGTGCCCGTAACATCATCAATGACCCATCACACCCCCACCATGGACTGTTCTCCCTGCTGCCCTCTGGGAAGAGGTTTGCAGCATCCGCTGCAGGTCCACCAGGTTCTGCAACAGCTTTTTCCCTGCTGTCATCAGACTGTTGAACACTAGAACTGTTGAGCTCTAAACTGAACTCTGCATCACACATTCACAGAACTGTACTTTATGACACTACGGACCTCTATCTTGCACTATCTCGCACTACCAACTTTACTGAACTTGTATAAACCCTTTAAATAGAAGTTTAATACATGGTTTAGCATTCCTCTGCACACTCTTGAATACTGTTTTGCCTACTTGCACTATTGCATAATTATCACTGCTGCACTTTATACTTATTTTTAATATATATATATATATATATATATATATATATATATATATAGTATATATGTATATATATATATTTTCATAGGATATGTTACTTCTATTCAACTGCAATATCACTACTTTGTTGTAAGACGTATGCAACGGAATTTCGTTTTGTATGCACCATGTGCAGACAAGATGACAATAAAGTTTGTCTAAGTCTAAGTCATGTCAGGTCAGCTGTCTGGAGAGAGAGAGAAGTCAGGACCTGCGGGCGGAGCACCACCGTGCCACCGCCGCCATGACGGAACTCAAAAGCAAACTCCATGAGGAGAAGCAGAAAGAGTTAGCCATTACCAGGGAGACATTACTGCGGCAGCATGAAATGGAGCTGATGAGAGTGATCAAAATCAAAGATGGAGAGATCCAGCGACTGAATGCCTTGGTCCTCAGCCTGAGGGACGGCTCCATGGACAAGGTGATCCGCTCTATCCGTGTCTGACTATCCGCACGCCACGTCGGGCTTCGATGCGGCCGCTACCGTATTGTGTAGCTTGTCCCCAGTAAGCGTCGCGGCGCTCCGTTGCGGTCTCAACGGCCCGGTGTGGCGCAATGTCTGCTCAGGTGAGGAGGGGGGGCGCTTTGCTGGCGGAGGTGGAGGAGACGCGGCGGTGTCGGGAGACCGAGCGGTGTCGCCTCCACCAGGAGCGCGGAAGAAGCCCTGGCAGCGGCCCAGCAGGCCTGGCAGTCCCGAGCGGCCGAGCTCCGATCGGCTCATCACCAGCATCGGGAGGAGCTGAGCCGAACCAAGAGAGACTGCGAGAGGGAGATCCGCCGACTGGTAGGACTGATCAGATGCGCGGTGCGTGGCTATGTTCCCAATTTCGTTGTATACCTGCAGTGCAATGACACCTAAGGCATTCTATTCTATTCTATTTCACAAGAAGAAAATGTCCGGTTGCTCGCTTCGCTTTTGTCACAGCAAAGGTGTTCTAGTCGATTCAAGAAAAAAATTGGCCGGTTGCTCTCTTTGTTTTTGTCACAATTCTGGCAAATGAGTTTGCCCGCCTGCCTGAGCGCTCCCCGTTTGTACATCCAGACGGATGAGATCAAGCTGAAAGACAGAGCGGTTAGTGTTTTGGATGAAGCCCTGGGGCCGGCCACGTCCACCGCCTTCAGCTGCAGACTCAGGCTGCCGAGCAGCAGATCGCTGCCCTGAGGGATTCCCAAAGGGCGGGCCTAAACTACCCTGGAAGTGGGGTCAACGCCGCTACTAGCAATCCTCTTCATTGCGTAAGCCACCTCATCACACACTTGCAGTACGCATGACTTAGTTCGTTGCTGGAGGAAGGTAGCACAAAAACAGTTTTGAACTTTGAACGAGTGCTTGTGTGTGTGTGTTGCGGGGCGTTTTCAGTCTCAGGAGGATCGGGACACGCGACGGTTTCATCTGAAAATCGCTGAGCTCAGCGCAGTCATCAGGAAACTGGAGGATCGAAACGCCCTGCTTTCTGAAGAGCGCAATGAACTGGTAATTTATTGACGGCACGCTTGAAGGTTTGCGCTACGTTTGATGCGCGCCATCCAGCGAGGCACCCATTGCGCTTGCTTATTAGTTGAGCGGCGCAGCGAGTCGGTTGCCTGGTAGATGTCTTTTATTGGGAGCCAAAGCCACGATTCCGTTCAAACCGATGCAAAAGGAATGGATACGTTCTGGCCCGCGTGTTGTGCGTCTTTCACATCCCGCACTTCATGCTTGCAGCTAAAGCGACTGAGAGAAACAGAAAGCCAGTTTCTGCCACTCCTGTACAAAAACAAACGCCTGAGCAGGAAGAATGAAGAACTCTCGCTGGTGCTGTGTCGCCTTGAAAACAAAGTGCGCTTTGTCACCCAGGAGAACGAGGAGATGGCAAGCTTGGTAAGTCGACGCGGACAACGGCGGCGTGCCAACAGAGTCCACTGCATTTGTGTTCCACAGAGAAGGCCTAGTTCGCTCAATGACCTGGACCGCGGTTGCGGCCAGCAGGACGGTGAAATGGAGTTCCTTCAAGTTGTGGAGCAGCGGCACATCATCGACGACTTGTCCAAGGTCTTCAGGCAGGCGACTCGGTGCACGTACGGCAGCGCCGCGCTCGCTCGCTGTCGCCAGGAAACCTTTTCCGTCCAAAGCTTGGCCGGCGGCCGCCATCCAAAAAATTGGCCCCTTAAATTCCGACCTTTCAAGCAGGAGCATTGTGCGCACGCGTTTGAACACGCTTTAGACTTGTTTTGCCGTTTTCAGCAGCTCAAAGCTCCCGTTTTGTCAGCGCCTTTGCCACTCGCTGTGCGCTGAAAACGACGGACTTGCCCGGCTGCTCAGCCCGTCAACCATGAGCCGCGAGCGCGACGTCATTGTCCGTAGGCAGCTAGTGGCAAAATGCACCCTGTTAGAGTTGCGCTCGCTCCAACTTATTTTGCAAGAACCACACGGGAGACAAGTAAGTTCTTTTGGACACCTGCAGGTGGAGAGTCCATCCGTTGTACGAATGAAGTCTGACTCTCGGCTCCTGCACGAGCATTTTAATTAAGAGAAACAGGGTGGGTGTAAGAGTGGATTGAATAGAGGAAGCCCTTGACCTCTAGTCAAAACATAGCAAGGGGTGTTTTACGACTTTGTGTAGGAAGGGATAAGCGATAGGGATAAATAAGGGATAAATAATATTATTTATTACAGGTCGCAGTCAAAGTCAAAGCAACACAATGATACGATAAAGATAATCTGGAAAACCCTGACACACCCTGTAGTTGTCACTTTTGGAAAA
Source organism: Syngnathus floridae (assembly GCF_059516105.1). NCBI lineage: Eukaryota > Metazoa > Chordata > Actinopteri > Syngnathiformes > Syngnathidae > Syngnathus > Syngnathus floridae. The sequence continues at coordinate 42,074 of NW_028284189.1, read as the reverse complement.
GACGAGCGTCCCTCCAATCATCGCCGGTGACGTGTTTTTCAGGCTCTGGAGACAGGAGCTCATGTCAGAAATGTCATTGTGAGTCGCGTTTGTTTCTGCGCCGGAGCCGTTCGTTCCCTTTGCATCCAAAGAATCTCAAAGGCGGATTATTTGTGTCGACAGGAGAGAGATTTGCTGCTACGATACCGACGTCGAGAATCTCTGAGGAGGAACAAAGCGTGAGGTCCTGCAAGGTGAGTCTGTTTGTTTGCGGCTGCTTGGTGTTGCGCAAGATGAAATGGCCTTTTTCTCGCTATCGTTCCTCTCGTCGATTCATCGTGAGGTGTCGCTTCAGTTTGTTCAGAGAGATGTTTGCTTCCGCGCCCGCAGGTCATCGAAACATTTTACGGCTACGACGAAGACGTGTTGGTGGACTCGGACGGATCGTCCTTGTCTTTTCACACCGACAGAACCCCCGACACGGAACCCGAAGAGGTAGCCCGCCATTTCTGCCAGCGTATTGACACCAAACATTCCTCTTCAGCCTGGAATCGGACTCGTCTTTGCGTCGCGGGTGCTTTGTCGCCGGTCTGACTGATTCTGGTACTAGTGCTGTGTTGCATTGGTGTGTGCATGAAGAGGCGGAGCTTCGCTACCGCCAGCTGACGCAAGAATATCAAGCGCTGCAACGAGCCTACGCTCTGCTAGCCCAGACCAGCGAAAGGGGACTACGACGCCGAGAAGGAGATCAAGGTGGCGCCCCTTCCCGCAACCCCCGGCCGGGTCGCAGCCTCCCCGTTCTCACCCAGCCTCGGGTGTTCTCTGGTCTGAAAGGAGGAGGAGGAGCCTCCCTCCTCCTCCTTTCAGACCAGAGAAAAGCTGATGGTAGAAATGGGTCACTATCAAAGCAGAGTAGCAGATCTGGAGTCAGCGCTGAAGCAACAAGGACAGGTAAGCTCATCAATGAGCACACCTTTTTCTCAGACAAAATAGCTACATTCTTCAGTCACTCATCCGTCTGGCATTACTGGACCAACCCCCCCCGAACGTGGCTGGGAAAATGCGGAGAAAAGCAAATGTCATTTTCCAGTCAACCAAAGAATTTGTGGATGAAAATGACACAACATTCCAAAGCTGTCCACGCGTTTGTCTCTTCTAGAATGTCAAGTGGGTGGAGGAGAAGCAGCTGCTGCGTCAGAGCAATCAGCAGTTGGCCGAAAAGGTGACGGAAAGAAAGGCGCTGGGCGGAGTCGCTTGGCGTCACACCTGTCGGGAAGCCCCGCAGATGAGGTCTGACTGTCTTTTCAGGTCAGGCGGATGGAGGCGGAAGAAGCGCGTCTGAAAGAGCACATCCAGGATATCCGAGACCAAAACGAACTGCTTGAGTTCCGCATCCTGGAGCTGGAGGTGGGAAGACTCGCACAAGCGTGTTGAGGCCAGAGATGTGACGGACGGACGGACGGACGGACGGACGGACGGATGCATGCCTCTGCCTTTCAGGAGAGGGAGTGGCGCTCCCCCGTCTTGAAGTTTCTGCAAGTCCGTTTCCCAGACGGCCTCAGCCCTTTGCAGATCTACTGCGAGGCCGAGGGCGTGAGCGTACGTAAGGCGTCCCTCGCAACCCTAACCTTAACCCGAGGTCCCAGAACACCTTACATTGCTCCTTGCGCCTTTCCCCCGGACATCGTCATCAGTGATCTGATGAAGAAGCTGGACATCCTGGGCTATAACGCCGTAAGTGTATGTCGAACTCCTTATGTTCGCACTCCACGAGACTCGGCGGCTCAAATGTGACTTTTGGAAGGCTTTGCGCTGAAAGAAGCTTGTTGACGCTGTGCCTTTGGGCTCTTGCAGAATCTCACCAACGAGGAGCAGGTGGTCGTGATTCACGCCAGGACCCTTCTCACCCTAGCCGAGAAGGTAACGCGCACGTCCACGCACGCTCTCGCATTCTGCTTATGTGACAGCAGCCTTTCCTCAGTGGTTAGAATACATCAAAGTGACCAAGTCAGCACTTCAACAGAAGATGTTGGACATTGAAAGTGAGAAGGTAGACAGACACGCGACATCAGCCAAGGGGAACTCCGGCAATGTGCCCCAACAATTCTGACCTTGAGCTGTGCTAGGATATGTTCTGCAAGCAGAAGGGCTACCTGGATGAAGAGTTGGACTTCAGGAAGTGTTCCATGGACCAGGCTCATAAGGTAAGCCGCCCTCAAATCTCCCGCCGGACCACTGATGGACGAGGATTGCGGCCCAGAGGATCCTGGAGCTGGAGGCCATGTTGTACGAGGCGCTACCGCAGCGGGACTGCCCCGCCACGGACGGCGAAAAAGCCAGCCACGCTGGCGTGAATGACGTGCTGACGGCGGATCAGAGAGAAGAGCTTAGGAGCGCCGTGGACCAATGGAAGCGAGCCCTGATGTGCGAGTTGAGGGAGCGCGACGCTTGCATCCTCCAAGAGAGAATGGATCTGCTGCACAGCGCGCAACAGGTAAGGGCCCAAAGCCAGCCCGGCACTTACTTGCACGCTTACTGGCTTTTGAATGCCACTTTCCATTTGTCCGTCCTAGAGGAACAAAGAGCTGAAAGAATTCATCGAAGCTCAGAAGAGACAAATCAAACAATTGGAGGAGAAGTTTCTGTTTCTCTTTCTATTCTTCTCCTTGGCCTTCATTCTGTGGCCCTAACACCAGCTGGTGAGTGAGCTCCAGCGGCACCGCACTCGACACCTCCGATACACTGCCAGCCGGTCTCAGACGTTGGCAGACGCTCCGATGCCAACGTATACCCCCCGCCACGGTGACAGAGGCACCGCGTCACACCGGCGCTCATCCAATCAGAAGGCAGGAAAAGCAAATTCACATGCAGGGCACTTTTGAACCAGAAGAGAGCGCCACAAAAAACGGTTGTTGCCCCAAACGCGCACTAAAAAGGGTCAGAATAACAAGAGTCCCACTGGCCAGCCGGGGCCACCCGTCCAGCTGTTTCTTCAGGGGGGAAAAAAATTGGAGTCACCGGTGAGTACATTTTGCATTTAGCTCTGCTTTTCTGCTTCTGTCTTCAATGGCATCCTGCGATCAAAGAGTCAGCCAACCCCAAAGCGGTTGACCTCAACGTCCCACCACCATGCCTACCAGAGCAGGTGACGTGATGCTTTGGACATCCTTCCGTCTCAGATGCCCAAAAGTACTCTTTGCCACATCTGCGGCAATACGGTGTCTTTTCAAAGGTGCAAATAAATCCAGCGTGGGCGGAACACGCACGTCTTCGGTTTTTCCCGCTTTGTTTGTGTGACAGCTGTTGTGAAAATTTTATACAAATAAAGTTGTATAGTACAGGTTTGGCCAAGCCGCAACTCCCGAACCGCATGCGGCTCTTTTATGTTCATATCAACATTTGTGTGTGTGTGTGTGTGTGTGGGGGGGGGGGGGGGGGGGTTGTGCGTGTTGGCTTCACTTGAGTTCAATTTGGTATTTTGGTCAAAAGCGCATGTGGTGAAATTCCACAAAGTAGGATGGGCAAACACATTTCTTTAAACTATGAGTGTCAATTGGGCTCTCGAAATGGCAGGGAAAAGATGCACAGCAAAACGAAAATACGTAGATGAACACAGGACGTTTTAATCAGAGTGGGAAAGTTTCTATTTTTTGTTGAACGTGATGGCAAACCATTCTGCCTGATATGTCAGACCTCAGCGCATTTCAAAGATTCAAATCTTCAGCGCCATGCACTTCAGCTCACTCCATGCTAACATTGATCAGGCGTCGAACCCGCATCATCATGCTTAAGAGGTGGCCATGCTAACCAGTGCGCCATTATGTCAACGCATAATAACTAAGTCTACTGGTCAAAACAGCGGTTACTATATGACGTCGCTACGTCGTGGTCACGTGACGCAGACAAGACGTCAATGGACGTGGGCAGAGTTAACTTGTTTAAAAGGGAGTAGGCAGAAGAAATATTTAATTTATTTAAATCTATTTTGAGTGCACACCATTATGCCAATGCATAACAACTGTAAATCTACTAAACAAAACAGCGGTTGCTATATGACATCTGCCACGTCGTGGTCACGTGACATACGTGACGTCGATGGGCGTAACTTTCGCCGGAATTCAAATCCGCGGGGAGAGTTAACTTGTTTAAAAGAGAGTGGGCAGAAGAATTATTTAATTTATTTAAATCTATTTGGTGTGTGCGCCATTATGTCAATGCATAACAACTGTAAGTCTACTAAACAAAACAGCGGTTGCTATTTGACGTCTGCCACGTCGTGGTCACGTGACGCGGACGTGACGTCGACGCCTACTTTACATCCCACCGATCACAGGACTCCTCGGCTGCATAACCGTGCCCCCTTCCCAACCAATCGGATTTGCTATACGCGAAAACGACGCCAATGGAAAGAGCTTCCGCCCAAATTTAAATCCGTGGGCGTGGCTCGCAGCAGGAAGTAGGAAAATGGCGGCGATGTTGACAAAGACACAGCGGATGGTAACATACGACTAACAAGAGAAATATTTTTATTTTCTGCTTGCAACTGGACCGTCCAGAGCGTACACGGTAAGTACAACTCATCGTTTTTAAAAAGAAGTACTTTTGTTGCCCTGAAAAGCGAGTGAGCGTGGCGTTTGTGGGGGACGTCGAATTTCGACGATTCTTTCTGGTCAACGGTTGTAAATGATTGTGTTGATTAAAAAAGAAAACTTGATGTAACTCTACTTTTAACTGCCGTTTCAGATAGATTTGGAATTGCATCACATCCAATTTTGCCTAGAGCGTACACGGTAAGTAACACTCGTTGTGTTTAAGGAGATTTACGTTTGTAATAGCAGAAGTGTAGCCGCGTTGCGTTGTACGTGTGAATGTTGGTCCGGGCGAAATGTTAATGTTTAATTTCATTCCTTTAGGTTCCACGGTGTTTGTTGGCTGCAAGTTTTCCACTGCAAGAAGAGGCTCATATCATTGACCAGGAGCGAGCTACAATGGTGAGTAGCCATAACATTTATGTTAAACACTTCCTATTTCATGTCTAACAGTACTTGATTTAACAAATAACCATAAATAAATACAGTGTGGGCACTGAAGTTAACATATGTGATTATACTGCCTAATCTGTCACCGAGTAGATTGTTGCAAAGTAATATAAGATCCAAAGTTGTAATTCAGAATAGTTTTCAAAAGAAGGCCATTAGAATTATATACAAGTCTGATTACCCCGAACAAGCTATTAATTAAATCACAAATTCTTCAATTCAAAGATTTGGTAGATTATCAGACAAATAATGTCTAACAGTAATTGATTTAACACATCACGATAAGTAGATTGAGTGTGGGCACTCTCAAGTTAACATATGTGATTATACTGCCTAATCTGTTACAGAGTATGTTGTTGCCAAGTAATGTAGAATAGATCCAAAGTAGTAATCCAGAATAGTTTTGAAGAGGCCATTAGAATGATAAACAAATCTGATTACCTTGAACATAATAACAAGCTAAGTGTTTAATATGTCCTATGAAGTCAAAATTGGGTACCATCATGTGGTGAAATTTGGAATTGCATCACATCCAATTTTGCCTGGGAACAAACAGATTACATAAATCTTAGTTTTGAATAAGCCACTCCTTCTCAAACAAGTAAACTCTGCCCATTTTGCGCAGTAGATGTTCTGTTAATATCTAGTATTTATACAAAGTCATAATTTAAATTGCTTTCAACCTTCATTCATCGGTTCAACCAACATTACTCGCTCTTATTACCAACTTGTATTGATTTAACTAAGCGTTTAATACTTCCTATCAGGTCTCAAATCGAGATTTGGCAAAATACAATTTCAGCAAATCCAATTTTGCCAGGGAACAAAAATAGATTAAATAAACTAAATAAGTCCTCTTCCCATTAAATAAATCAGAAAAGTCTGTCTTGTAACCAGTCCTCTTCAAACAAGTAAAGTCTGCCCATTTTGTGCCGTAGATTTTGTGTCTATGCCTAGTATTTAAACAAAATCATAATTTAAACGACTTCTTTCCTTCATTCACTTTGGAAATTTGGAATTGCAGCAAATCGAATTTTGGCAGGGAACAAAAATAGATCAATTAAACTAAATAAGTCTTCTTCCCATTAAATAAATTAAAAAAGTCTGTCTTGTAACCAGTCCTTTTCAAACAAGTAAAGTCTGCCCATTTTGTGCCGTCGATTTTGTGTTAATGCCTAGTATTTATACAAAATCATAATTTAAAGGACTTCATTCCTTCATTCACTTTGGAAATTTGGAATTGCAGCACATCAAATTTTGCCTGGGAAGAAAAGTAGATTAAATAAATTTAATAAGTCTTACTACTTCCCATTAAATAAATTAAATACGTCTTACTTGTTCCCACTCCTTTTCAAAACAGTAGTTTAAAACGAGGGCCCTTCACTCAATCTTTAACCTCAACCCCGCACGTTGTGTTGTATCTGTGAATGTTGGTTGTGGCCAAATGATAGTTTTCTTTCATTCGTTTAGGTTCCAAGAAAACTTGATGTAACTCTACTTTTAACTGCCGTTTCAGATAAGCGGGTATTACGTCGCAGTCAAATGCCGCGGATATGACGTAATTGCCCGAACCTCCGCCAAAATTCAAATCTGTTGGCGCGATGGCCGTGAGCCACTGAGCAGCGACGATTATCAACAGAAATATCTTTATTTTCTGCTTGCAACTGGACCGTCTAGAGCGTACACGGTAAGTAACACTCATTGTGTTTAAGGAGATTTACGTTTGTAATAGCAGAAGTGTAGCCGCGTTGCGTTGTACGTGTGAAAATTGGTCGAGGCGAAATGTTAATGTTTAATTTCATTCCTTTAGGTTCCACGGTGTTTGTTGGCTGCAAGTTTTCCACTGCAAGAAGAGGCTCGTATCATTGACCAGGAGCGAGCTACAATGGTGAGTAGCCATAACATTTATGTTAAACACTTCCTATTTCATGTCAAACAGTACTTGATTTAACAAATAACCATAAATAAATACAGTGTGGGCACTGAAGTTAACATATGTGATTATACTGCCTAATCTGTCACGGAGTAGATTGTTGCAAAGTAATATAAGATCCAAAGTTGTAATTCAGAATAGTTTTCAAAAGAAGGCCATTAGAATTATATACAAGTCTGATTACCCTGAACAAGCTATTAATTAAATCACAAATTCTTCAATTCAAAGATTTGGTAGATTATCAGACAAATAATGTCTAACAGTAATTGATTTAACACATCACGATAAGTAGATTGAGTGTGGGCACTCTCAAGTTAACATATGTGATTATACTGCCTAATCTGTTACAGAGTATGTTGTTGCCAAGTAATGTAGAATAGATCCAAAGTAGTAATCCAGAATAGTTTTGAAGAGGCCATTAGAATGATAAACAAATCTGATTACCTTGAACATAATAACAAGCTAAGTGTTTAATATGTCCTATGAAGTCAAAATTGGGCACCATCATGTGGTGAAATTTGGAATTGCATCACATCCAATTTTGCCTGGGAACAAACAGATTAAATAAATCTTAGTTTTGAATAAGCCACTCCTTCTCAAACAAGTAAACTCTGCCCATTTCGCGCAGTAGATGTTCTGTTAATATCTAGTATTTATACAAAGTCATAATTTAAATTGCTTTCAACCTTCATTCATCGGTTCAACCAACATTACTCGCTCTTATTACCAACTTGTATTGATTTAACTAAGCGTTTAATACTTCCTATCAGGTCTCAAGGCAAGATTTGGCAAAATACAATTTCAGCAAATCCAATTTTGCCAGGGAACAAAAATAGATTAAATAAACTAAATAAGTCTTCTTCCCATTAAATAAATCAGAAAAGTCTGTCTTGTAACCAGTCCTCTTCAAACAAGTAAAGTCTGCCCATTTTGTGCCGTAGATTTTGTGTCTATGCCTAGTATTTAAACAAAATCATAATTTAAACGACTTCTTTCCTTCATTCACTTTGGAAATTTGGAATTGCAGCAAATCGAATTTTGGCAGGGAACAAAAATAGATCAATTAAACTAAATAAGTCTTCTTCCCATTAAATAAATTAAAAAAGTCTGTCTTGTAACCAGTCCTTTTCAAACAAGTAAAGTCTGCCCATTTTGTGCCGTCGATTTTGTGTTAATGCCTAGTATTTATACAAAATCATAATTTAAAGGACTTCATTCCTTCATTCACTTTGGAAATTTGGAATTGCAGCACATCAAATTTTGCCTGGGAAGAAAAGTAGATTAAATAAATTTAATAAGTCTTACTACTTCCCATTAAATAAATTAAATACGTCTTACTTGTTCCCACTCCTTTACAAAAAAAGTAGTTTAAAACGAGGTCCCTTCACTCAACCTTTAACCCTATTTATTCACCTTCTAGGCTAAGTGTTAAAGGCTAAGTGTTAAAGGCTAAGTGTTAAAGGCTAAGTGTTAGAGGCTAAGTGCCAGAGGCTAGGCGCCAGAGGCGAGTTTTTGTGGGCTGAAGTTTTAGTGGGGTTAGTGTGAATACAATCCAAAAGAATACAACAGAATACAATACAATAGAATATAATACATAGATTAAATTCAATAGCTCTTACTACTTCCCATTAAATAAATTAAATACGTCTTACTTGTTCCCAATCCTTTTCAAAAAAGTAGTTTAAAACGAGGGCCCTTCACTCAACCTTTAACCTCAACCCCGCACGTCACATTGTGTTGTATCTGTGAATGTTGGTTGTGGCCAAATGATAGTTTTCTTTCATTCGTTTAGGTTCCACGGTGTTTGTTGGCTATGTTTTCCACTGTCAGAAGGATGAAAATACAAAGTACAACGCTTGGACGTGGGCGAAGACGTCACCGGTGAGTCCTTCCTTCCTATTTATTTACCTTCTAGATGCTAGAGGCTAAGTGTTAGAGGCTAAGTGTTAGAGGCTAAGTGTTAAACACAATACGAACAACACAACGATACTGCACTGAACAACACGATACCGCACTGAGAAAAACGATACCGCACTGAACAACACGATACCGCACTGAACAACACCATGCCGCACTGAACACCATGCCACACTGAACAACACCATCCCGCACTGAACAACACCATGCCGCACTAAACAACACCATGCCGCACTGAACAACACCATGCCTCACTGAACGACACCATGCCGCACTGAAAGACACCATGCCGCACTGAACGACACCATGCCGCACTGAAAGACACCATCCCGCACTGAACACCATGCCGCACTGAACAACACCATCCTGCACTGAACAACACCATCCCGCACTGAACAACACCATGCCGCACTGAACATTATGCCGCACTGAACATTATGCCGCACTGAACAACACCATGCCGCACTGAACAACACCATGCCGCACTGAACAACATTATGCCGCACTGAACAACACCATGCCGCACTGAACAACACCATGCCGCACTGAACAACACCATGCCGCACTGAACAACACCATGCCGCACTGAACAACACCATGCCGCACTGAACAACACCATGCTGCACTGAACAACATTATGCTGCACTGAACAACATTATGCTGCACTGAACAACACGATCCTGCATTGAACAACACAATGCCGCACTGAACAACACCATCCTGTACTGAACAACACCACCCCGCACTGAACAACACGATCCCGCATTGAACACCATCCCGCACTGAACAACACCATGCCGCACTGAACAACACCATTCCGCACTGAACAACACCATGCCGCACTGAACAACACCATGCCGCACTGAACAACACCATGCCGCACTGAACAACACCATGCCGCACTGAACAACATTATGCCGCACTGAACAACACCATGCCGCACTGAACAACACCATCCCGCACTGAACAACACCATGCCGCATTGAACAACACCATGCCGCACTGAACAACACCATCCTGCACTGAACAACACCATCCCGCACTAAACAACACCATGCCGCACTGAACAACATTATGGCGCACTGGACAACATTATGCCGCACTGAACAACACCATGCCGCACTGAACAACACCATGCCGCACTGAACAACACCATGCCGCACTGAACAACACCATGCCGCACTGAACAACATTATGCCGCACTGAACAACACCATGCCGCACTGAACAACACCATGCCGCACTGAACAACACGATCCCGCACTGAACAACACCATCCTGCACTGAACAACACCATGCCGCACTGAACAACACCATGCCGCACTGAACAACACCATTCCGCACTGAACAACACCATGCCGCACTGAACGACACCATCCTGCACTGAACGACACCATCCCGCACTGAACAACACCATGCCGCATTAAACAACACCATGCCGCACTGAACAACACCATCCTGCACTGAACAACACCATACCGCACTGAACAACACCATGCCGCAGTGAACAACACCATGCCGCACTGAACAACATTATGCCGCACTGAACAACATTATGCCGCACTGAACAACATTATGTCGCACTGAACAACAACATGCCGCACTGAACAACACCATGCTGCACTGAACAACATTATGCCGCACTGAACAACACGATCCCGCATTGAACAACACCATCCCGCAGTGAACAACACCATGCCGCATTGAACAACACCATGCCGCACTGAACAACACCATGCTGCACTGAACAACATTATGCTGCACTGAACAACACGATCCTGCATTGAACAACACCATGCCGCACTGAACAACACCATCCTGCACTGAACAACACCATGCCGCACTGAACAACACCATGCCGCACTGAACAACATTATGCCGCACTGAAAAACACCATGCCGCACTGAACAACACCATCCCGCACTGAACAACACCATGCCGCATTGAACAACACCATGCCGCACTGAACAACACCATGCTGCACTGAACAACATTATGCTGCACTGAACAACACGATCCTGCATTGAACAACACCATGCCGCACTGAACAACACCATCCTGCACTGAACAACACCATCCTGCACTGAACAACACCACCCCGCACTGAACAACACGATCCCGCACTGAACAACACCATCCCGCACTGAACAACACCATGCCGCACTGAACAACACCATTCCGCACTGAACAACACCATGCCGCACTGAACAACACCATGCCGCACTGAACAACACCATGCCGCACTGAACAACACCATGCCGCACTGAACAACATTATGCCGCACTGAACAACACCATGCCGCACTGAACAACACCATCCCGCACTGAACAACACCATGCCGCATTGAACAACACCATGCCGCACTGAACAACACCATCCTGCACTGAACAACACCATCCCGCACTAAACAACACCATGCCGCACTGAACAACATTATGGCGCACTGGACAACATTATGCCGCACTGAACAACACCATGCCGCACTGAACAACACCATGCCGCACTGAACAACACCATGCCGCACTGAACAACACCATGCCGCACTGAACAACATTATGCCGCACTGAACAACACCATGCCGCACTGAACAACACCATGCCGCACTGAACAACACGATCCCGCATTGAACAACACCATCCTGCACTGAACAACACCATGCCGCACTGAACAACACCATGCCGCACTGAACAACACCATTCCGCACTGAACAACACCATCCTGCACTGAACAACACCATCCCGCACTGAACAACACCATGCCGCATTGAACAACACCATGCCGCACTGAACAACACCATCCTGCACTGAACAACACCATGCCGCACTGAACAACACCATGCCGCACTGAACAACACCATGCCGCACTGAACAACATTATGCCGCACTGAACAACATTATGCCGCACTGAACAACATTATGCCGCACTAAACAACATTATGTCGCACTGAACAACACCATGCCGCACTGAACAACACCATGCTGCACTGAACAACATTATGCCGCACTGAACAACACGATCCCGCAGTGAACAACACCATGCCGCATTGAACAACACCATGCCGCACTGAACAACACCATGCTGCACTGAACAACATTATGCTGCACTGAACAACACGATCCTGCATTGAACAACACCATGCCGCACTGAACAACACCATCCTGCACTGAACAACACCTTTCCACACTGAACAACACCATGCCGCACTGAACAACATTATGCCGCACTGAACAACACCATGCCGCACTGAACAACACCATGCCGCACTGAACAACACCATGCCGCACTGAACAACACCATGCCGCAATGAACAACACCATCCCGCACTGAACAACACCATGCCGCATTGAACAACACCATGCCGCACTGAACAACACCATCCCGCACTGAACAACACCACCCCGCACTGAACAACACGATCCCGCATTGAACAACACCATCCCGGACTGAACAACACCATGCCGCACTGAACAACACCATTCCGCACTGAACAACACCATGCCGCACTGAACAACACCATGCCGCACTGAACAACACCATGCCGCACTGAACAACACCATGCCGCACTGAACAACATTATGCCGCACTGAACAACACCATGCCGCACTGAACAACACCATCCCGCACTGAACAACACCATGCCGCATTGAACAACACCGTGCCGCACTGAACAACACCATCCTGCACTGAACAACACCATCCCGCACTGAACAACACCATGCCGCACTGAACAACATTATGGCGCACTGAACAACATTATGCCGCACTGAACAACACCATGCCGCACTGAACAACACCATGCCGCACTGAACAACACCATGCCGCACTGAACAACATTATGCCGCACTGAACAACATTATGCCGCACTGAACAACACCATGCCGCACTGAACAACACCATGCCGCACTGAACAACACCATGCCGCACTGAACAACACGACGTCGCACTGAACAACACGACGCCGCACAGAACAACACGACGCCGCACAGAATAACACAATACCGCACAGAACAACACAATACCGCACAAACAGTTTTAGATAATATTACGTCGCAGTCATGTGACGCGGACATGACGTCAATAGGCGGAACTCACGGCAAAATTATAATCCGTGGGCGTGGCTTGCAACAGGAAGTAGGAAAGCGGCAGTTCTGGCAAACAAGACACAGCTGTTAGTAACACGATGACTAACAAGGCAAATATTTTTGTTTTCAGCTTGCAACTTGACCGTCTAGAGCGTACAAGGTAATTACAACTGTTTTTTTTTAGCCCTGAAAAGCGAGGGAGTGTGGCGTTTGGGAGGAATGTCGAACTCGGCGTCTGCTTCCAGCCACAGACGCCAAATTTCGACGATTATTTCGACTGGTCAACGGTTGTAAATTATTGCGTTGACTAAAAACTTTATTTAACTCTACTCTTAACTTTGCCGTTTCAGATATGCGGGTATTACACCGCGGAAATGACGTCAATAGGCTGAACTCTCGCCAAAATTCAAATCTGTGGGCGCAATGGCCTTGAGCGAGACACCGGATACAAACACGACGATTATCAACAGAAATATCTTTATTTTCCGCTTGCAAGTGGACCGTCTAGAGCGTACACGGCAAGTACAACTCATTGTGTTTAAAAAGATTTACGTTTGTGTAGTTTGCGTTGCGTTGTATCTGTGAATGTTGGTTGAGGCTAAATGTTAATGTTTAATTTCATTCCTTTAGGTTCCACGGTGTTTGTTGGCTGTATGTTTTCCACTGCAAGAAGAGGCTCGTATCATTGACCAGCAGGAGCTACAATGGTGAGTACCCCTTTCGTCTTCCATTTATGTTAAACACTTCCTATTTCATGTCTAACAGTACTCGATTTAACAAATAACCATAAATAAATACAGTGTGGGCAGTCACGTTAACATATGTGATTATCCTGCCTAATATGTTTATCACAAATATGTCACTAATCACTAATATGTTTATTTGTTTATCACAACACCTTTGGACCTTCAGCAATCGATTATTTACCTTCATCTACATAGAGACAGAACGATGGTGTCTTAAACATCTCATTCATTTCACCAAATAACTTCACGCAGGTGGATAACGGCCGTCTCGGTCACGCTATGTTGCGTGATGCAGTTTTGAAGAACCAAATGCATTTATTCAATGAATAAGTCAAGCTAGTTCTATGTTTATGATGTTGTAAGTTACGGTACCGATTGAAGTTGAGTTCGAAGCCAGTGGAAAACAGCGCTGCGTTTGTGCTCTCCAGGTACAAATGTTGTGATCTCTGACTGACGACCGGGCGAGACTCGAGTAAGAGATGTCCAAACGAGCTCCGGCAGGGCGGGCCAAGGCGGAGCGAACGGACGCCCTTCAGGCCGCCAATGACGAGCTGAGAACCAAACTGATGGACGTCCAGTTAGAACTTCAGCAGGAGAAGAACAAGGTGAAAACCTCAACAGACAGACACTGCCTGCCTCCCTGCCTGCCTCCCTGCCTGCCTCCCTGCCTGCCTCCCTCCCTCCCAGTTTTCCCGATGTAGATTAGACATGCGTGTGCCATGACTGTGTCAGCCTACATCAACAAATGCACCGAGGACGTCAGCACCACTAAGAATATCATCACCCGGGGCAACCAACGACCCTGGATGACTGAGGAGGTACGTCAAACGCTACGAGCGCGGAACTCTGCCTTCAAGTCTGGCGACAAGGAGACACTGAGGACAGCGAGAGCCAACTTGAACCGTGCCATCAGGATAGCGAAGCGAGACCGCAGTCGAAAATTTCAGGATCGTTTCCACGACGTCAAAAACATCAGGAGTATGTGGCAAGGCATACGGGCGATTACAGACTACAACTCACCCTCCCCCCCCCCCCGGTGGGTGTAGTTGATGCTGACTTTCTAAATGGTCTAAATAACTTCTTTGGGAGGTTCGAGGCACTAAACGGCACTCCAGCAGTTAAAACTGTCCCCCATCAGGAAGAGGAGGTACTCTGCCTTGACTCCGCCGATGTGTTGAAGACCCTGAGGAGAGTCAACCCCTGTAAGGCCCCTGGCCCCGACAACATTCCTGGGCGTGTGTTCAGGGAATGTGCAAGTCATCTGGCTGGGGTCATCACAGACATTTTTAACACCTCGCTGGGCCAAGCCACAGTGCCGGCGTGCTTTAAGACTGCCTCCATCATTCCGGTGCCGAAGAAACCTCAAATCACCTCATTTAATGATTACCGGCCTGTTGCACTGACTCCGGTTATGATGAAGTGCTTCGAAAGGCTGCTTAAAGGTCACATCGTTTCCAGACTCCCCCTATTATTTGACCCGTTCCAGTTTGCCGACCGGCAAAACCGCTCCACTCAGGACGCCATCTCCTCCGTTCTTCACCTGAGCCTGGCTCACCTGGAGGAGAAGAACACCCATGTGCGGAGGCTGTTCCTGGACTTCAGCTCAGCGTTTAACACCATCATCCCACAGCATCTGGTAGGAAAATTGGAACACCTGGGCTTCAACACCCCCCTTCGCAACTGGCTGCTAGACTTCCTCACCAACAGACCTCAGTCAGTCCGGGTCGGACAGAACACCTCTGATGTCATCACCCTCAGCACAGGCTCCCTTCAGGGCTGCGTCCTGAGCCCCCTGCTGTGCACCCTGATGACACACGACTGCGTCCTCAGGTTCACCACCAATCACATCGTGAAGTCAGCAGACGACACAACGGTGGTGGGGCTCATCAGAGACAACAACGACCTGGACTACAGAGAGGAGGTGGAGCAGCTGGTGGGCTGGTGCAGAGAAAACAGCCTGATCCTGAATGAGGAGAAGATGAAGGAGATCATCGTCGACTTCAGGAAAAAACAGCCTCACCACGCTCCACTGATCATCAACAGCTCAGCTGTGGAGGTGGTCAGTGTTAGGGTTTTCAGGTTAGTTTGATCCTATGATTATGTTGGAATGTAACCTGTAATAATTAAACTCGCTTGTCCTGTCTTAACAAAAGTAGTAGAACAAAGTGCTAAGATCTTTTGAACTGATTGACTAGCTGCAGAGGAAGCAGCACCACCAAATTCCTGGGGGTCCACATCACAGAAGACCTCACCTGGACTATGAACACTACGGCACTGGTCAAGAGGGCACAGAAGCGCTTGTACTTCCTGCGGAGGATGAGGAGAGCCCACCTGCCCCCACCCATCATGAGGACGTTCTACAGGAGCACCATAGAGAGCATTCTGACAAGCTGTCTCTCTGTGTGGTGTGGAGGCTGCACCGCCTCCGATTGGAAGAACGTGAGGAGAGTGGTGAGGACAGCAGAGAGGATCATAGGGGCTCCTCTTCCCTCCATTCAGGACATTTCATCTCAGCGCTGCATGTCCCGTGCCCGTAACATCATCAATGACCCATCACACCCCCACCATGGACTGTTCTCCCTGCTGCCCTCTGGGAAGAGGTTTGCAGCATCCGCTGCAGGTCCACCAGGTTCTGCAACAGCTTTTTCCCTGCTGTCATCAGACTGTTGAACACTAGAACTGTTGAGCTCTAAACTGAACTCTGCATCACACATTCACAGAACTGTACTTTATGACACTACGGACCTCTATCTTGCACTATCTCGCACTACCAACTTTACTGAACTTGTATAAACCCTTTAAATAGAAGTTTAATACATGGTTTAGCATTCCTCTGCACACTCTTGAATACTGTTTTGCCTACTTGCACTATTGCATAATTATCACTGCTGCACTTTATACTTATTTTTAATATATATATATATATATATATATATATATATATATATATAGTATATATGTATATATATATATTTTCATAGGATATGTTACTTCTATTCAACTGCAATATCACTACTTTGTTGTAAGACGTATGCAACGGAATTTCGTTTTGTATGCACCATGTGCAGACAAGATGACAATAAAGTTTGTCTAAGTCTAAGTCATGTCAGGTCAGCTGTCTGGAGAGAGAGAGAAGTCAGGACCTGCGGGCGGAGCACCACCGTGCCACCGCCGCCATGACGGAACTCAAAAGCAAACTCCATGAGGAGAAGCAGAAAGAGTTAGCCATTACCAGGGAGACATTACTGCGGCAGCATGAAATGGAGCTGATGAGAGTGATCAAAATCAAAGATGGAGAGATCCAGCGACTGAATGCCTTGGTCCTCAGCCTGAGGGACGGCTCCATGGACAAGGTGATCCGCTCTATCCGTGTCTGACTATCCGCACGCCACGTCGGGCTTCGATGCGGCCGCTACCGTATTGTGTAGCTTGTCCCCAGTAAGCGTCGCGGCGCTCCGTTGCGGTCTCAACGGCCCGGTGTGGCGCAATGTCTGCTCAGGTGAGGAGGGGGGGCGCTTTGCTGGCGGAGGTGGAGGAGACGCGGCGGTGTCGGGAGACCGAGCGGTGTCGCCTCCACCAGGAGCGCGGAAGAAGCCCTGGCAGCGGCCCAGCAGGCCTGGCAGTCCCGAGCGGCCGAGCTCCGATCGGCTCATCACCAGCATCGGGAGGAGCTGAGCCGAACCAAGAGAGACTGCGAGAGGGAGATCCGCCGACTGGTAGGACTGATCAGATGCGCGGTGCGTGGCTATGTTCCCAATTTCGTTGTATACCTGCAGTGCAATGACACCTAAGGCATTCTATTCTATTCTATTTCACAAGAAGAAAATGTCCGGTTGCTCGCTTCGCTTTTGTCACAGCAAAGGTGTTCTAGTCGATTCAAGAAAAAAATTGGCCGGTTGCTCTCTTTGTTTTTGTCACAATTCTGGCAAATGAGTTTGCCCGCCTGCCTGAGCGCTCCCCGTTTGTACATCCAGACGGATGAGATCAAGCTGAAAGACAGAGCGGTTAGTGTTTTGGATGAAGCCCTGGGGCCGGCCACGTCCACCGCCTTCAGCTGCAGACTCAGGCTGCCGAGCAGCAGATCGCTGCCCTGAGGGATTCCCAAAGGGCGGGCCTAAACTACCCTGGAAGTGGGGTCAACGCCGCTACTAGCAATCCTCTTCATTGCGTAAGCCACCTCATCACACACTTGCAGTACGCATGACTTAGTTCGTTGCTGGAGGAAGGTAGCACAAAAACAGTTTTGAACTTTGAACGAGTGCTTGTGTGTGTGTGTTGCGGGGCGTTTTCAGTCTCAGGAGGATCGGGACACGCGACGGTTTCATCTGAAAATCGCTGAGCTCAGCGCAGTCATCAGGAAACTGGAGGATCGAAACGCCCTGCTTTCTGAAGAGCGCAATGAACTGGTAATTTATTGACGGCACGCTTGAAGGTTTGCGCTACGTTTGATGCGCGCCATCCAGCGAGGCACCCATTGCGCTTGCTTATTAGTTGAGCGGCGCAGCGAGTCGGTTGCCTGGTAGATGTCTTTTATTGGGAGCCAAAGCCACGATTCCGTTCAAACCGATGCAAAAGGAATGGATACGTTCTGGCCCGCGTGTTGTGCGTCTTTCACATCCCGCACTTCATGCTTGCAGCTAAAGCGACTGAGAGAAACAGAAAGCCAGTTTCTGCCACTCCTGTACAAAAACAAACGCCTGAGCAGGAAGAATGAAGAACTCTCGCTGGTGCTGTGTCGCCTTGAAAACAAAGTGCGCTTTGTCACCCAGGAGAACGAGGAGATGGCAAGCTTGGTAAGTCGACGCGGACAACGGCGGCGTGCCAACAGAGTCCACTGCATTTGTGTTCCACAGAGAAGGCCTAGTTCGCTCAATGACCTGGACCGCGGTTGCGGCCAGCAGGACGGTGAAATGGAGTTCCTTCAAGTTGTGGAGCAGCGGCACATCATCGACGACTTGTCCAAGGTCTTCAGGCAGGCGACTCGGTGCACGTACGGCAGCGCCGCGCTCGCTCGCTGTCGCCAGGAAACCTTTTCCGTCCAAAGCTTGGCCGGCGGCCGCCATCCAAAAAATTGGCCCCTTAAATTCCGACCTTTCAAGCAGGAGCATTGTGCGCACGCGTTTGAACACGCTTTAGACTTGTTTTGCCGTTTTCAGCAGCTCAAAGCTCCCGTTTTGTCAGCGCCTTTGCCACTCGCTGTGCGCTGAAAACGACGGACTTGCCCGGCTGCTCAGCCCGTCAACCATGAGCCGCGAGCGCGACGTCATTGTCCGTAGGCAGCTAGTGGCAAAATGCACCCTGTTAGAGTTGCGCTCGCTCCAACTTATTTTGCAAGAACCACACGGGAGACAAGTAAGTTCTTTTGGACACCTGCAGGTGGAGAGTCCATCCGTTGTACGAATGAAGTCTGACTCTCGGCTCCTGCACGAGCATTTTAATTAAGAGAAACAGGGTGGGTGTAAGAGTGGATTGAATAGAGGAAGCCCTTGACCTCTAGTCAAAACATAGCAAGGGGTGTTTTACGACTTTGTGTAGGAAGGGATAAGCGATAGGGATAAATAAGGGATAAATAATATTATTTATTACAGGTCGCAGTCAAAGTCAAAGCAACACAATGATACGATAAAGATAATCTGGAAAACCCTGACACACCCTGTAGTTGTCACTTTTGGAAAAGACGAGCGTCCCTCCAATCATCGCCGGTGACGTGTTTTTCAGGCTCTGGAGACAGGAGCTCATGTCAGAAATGTCATTGTGAGTCGCGTTTGTTTCTGCGCCGGAGCCGTTCGTTCCCTTTGCATCCAAAGAATCTCAAAGGCGGATTATTTGTGTCGACAGGAGAGAGATTTGCTGCTACGATACCGACGTCGAGAATCTCTGAGGAGGAACAAAGCGTGAGGTCCTGCAAGGTGAGTCTGTTTGTTTGCGGCTGCTTGGTGTTGCGCAAGATGAAATGGCCTTTTTCTCGCTATCGTTCCTCTCGTCGATTCATCGTGAGGTGTCGCTTCAGTTTGTTCAGAGAGATGTTTGCTTCCGCGCCCGCAGGTCATCGAAACATTTTACGGCTACGACGAAGACGTGTTGGTGGACTCGGACGGATCGTCCTTGTCTTTTCACACCGACAGAACCCCCGACACGGAACCCGAAGAGGTAGCCCGCCATTTCTGCCAGCGTATTGACACCAAACATTCCTCTTCAGCCTGGAATCGGACTCGTCTTTGCGTCGCGGGTGCTTTGTCGCCGGTCTGACTGATTCTGGTACTAGTGCTGTGTTGCATTGGTGTGTGCATGAAGAGGCGGAGCTTCGCTACCGCCAGCTGACGCAAGAATATCAAGCGCTGCAACGAGCCTACGCTCTGCTAGCCCAGACCAGCGAAAGGGGACTACGACGCCGAGAAGGAGATCAAGGTGGCGCCCCTTCCCGCAACCCCCGGCCGGGTCGCAGCCTCCCCGTTCTCACCCAGCCTCGGGTGTTCTCTGGTCTGAAAGGAGGAGGAGGAGCCTCCCTCCTCCTCCTTTCAGACCAGAGAAAAGCTGATGGTAGAAATGGGTCACTATCAAAGCAGAGTAGCAGATCTGGAGTCAGCGCTGAAGCAACAAGGACAGGTAAGCTCATCAATGAGCACACCTTTTTCTCAGACAAAATAGCTACATTCTTCAGTCACTCATCCGTCTGGCATTACTGGACCAACCCCCCCCGAACGTGGCTGGGAAAATGCGGAGAAAAGCAAATGTCATTTTCCAGTCAACCAAAGAATTTGTGGATGAAAATGACACAACATTCCAAAGCTGTCCACGCGTTTGTCTCTTCTAGAATGTCAAGTGGGTGGAGGAGAAGCAGCTGCTGCGTCAGAGCAATCAGCAGTTGGCCGAAAAGGTGACGGAAAGAAAGGCGCTGGGCGGAGTCGCTTGGCGTCACACCTGTCGGGAAGCCCCGCAGATGAGGTCTGACTGTCTTTTCAGGTCAGGCGGATGGAGGCGGAAGAAGCGCGTCTGAAAGAGCACATCCAGGATATCCGAGACCAAAACGAACTGCTTGAGTTCCGCATCCTGGAGCTGGAGGTGGGAAGACTCGCACAAGCGTGTTGAGGCCAGAGATGTGACGGACGGACGGACGGACGGACGGACGGACGGATGCATGCCTCTGCCTTTCAGGAGAGGGAGTGGCGCTCCCCCGTCTTGAAGTTTCTGCAAGTCCGTTTCCCAGACGGCCTCAGCCCTTTGCAGATCTACTGCGAGGCCGAGGGCGTGAGCGTACGTAAGGCGTCCCTCGCAACCCTAACCTTAACCCGAGGTCCCAGAACACCTTACATTGCTCCTTGCGCCTTTCCCCCGGACATCGTCATCAGTGATCTGATGAAGAAGCTGGACATCCTGGGCTATAACGCCGTAAGTGTATGTCGAACTCCTTATGTTCGCACTCCACGAGACTCGGCGGCTCAAATGTGACTTTTGGAAGGCTTTGCGCTGAAAGAAGCTTGTTGACGCTGTGCCTTTGGGCTCTTGCAGAATCTCACCAACGAGGAGCAGGTGGTCGTGATTCACGCCAGGACCCTTCTCACCCTAGCCGAGAAGGTAACGCGCACGTCCACGCACGCTCTCGCATTCTGCTTATGTGACAGCAGCCTTTCCTCAGTGGTTAGAATACATCAAAGTGACCAAGTCAGCACTTCAACAGAAGATGTTGGACATTGAAAGTGAGAAGGTAGACAGACACGCGACATCAGCCAAGGGGAACTCCGGCAATGTGCCCCAACAATTCTGACCTTGAGCTGTGCTAGGATATGTTCTGCAAGCAGAAGGGCTACCTGGATGAAGAGTTGGACTTCAGGAAGTGTTCCATGGACCAGGCTCATAAGGTAAGCCGCCCTCAAATCTCCCGCCGGACCACTGATGGACGAGGATTGCGGCCCAGAGGATCCTGGAGCTGGAGGCCATGTTGTACGAGGCGCTACCGCAGCGGGACTGCCCCGCCACGGACGGCGAAAAAGCCAGCCACGCTGGCGTGAATGACGTGCTGACGGCGGATCAGAGAGAAGAGCTTAGGAGCGCCGTGGACCAATGGAAGCGAGCCCTGATGTGCGAGTTGAGGGAGCGCGACGCTTGCATCCTCCAAGAGAGAATGGATCTGCTGCACAGCGCGCAACAGGTAAGGGCCCAAAGCCAGCCCGGCACTTACTTGCACGCTTACTGGCTTTTGAATGCCACTTTCCATTTGTCCGTCCTAGAGGAACAAAGAGCTGAAAGAATTCATCGAAGCTCAGAAGAGACAAATCAAACAATTGGAGGAGAAGTTTCTGTTTCTCTTTCTATTCTTCTCCTTGGCCTTCATTCTGTGGCCCTAACACCAGCTGGTGAGTGAGCTCCAGCGGCACCGCACTCGACACCTCCGATACACTGCCAGCCGGTCTCAGACGTTGGCAGACGCTCCGATGCCAACGTATACCCCCCGCCACGGTGACAGAGGCACCGCGTCACACCGGCGCTCATCCAATCAGAAGGCAGGAAAAGCAAATTCACATGCAGGGCACTTTTGAACCAGAAGAGAGCGCCACAAAAAACGGTTGTTGCCCCAAACGCGCACTAAAAAGGGTCAGAATAACAAGAGTCCCACTGGCCAGCCGGGGCCACCCGTCCAGCTGTTTCTTCAGGGGGGAAAAAAATTGGAGTCACCGGTGAGTACATTTTGCATTTAGCTCTGCTTTTCTGCTTCTGTCTTCAAGTGTGTGGCATCCTGCGATCAAAGAGTCAGCCAACCCCAAAGCGGTTGACCTCAACGTCCCACCACCATGCCTACCAGAGCAGGTGACGTGATGCTTTGGACATCCTTCCGTCTCAGATGCCCAAAAGTACTCTTTGCCACATCTGCGGCAATACGGTGTCTTTTCAAAGGTGCAAATAAATCCAGCGTGGGCGGAACACGCACGTCTTCGGTTTTTCCCGCTTTGTTTGTGTGACAGCTGTTGTGAAAATTTTATACAAATAAAGTTGTATAGTACAGGTTTGGCCAAGCCGCAACTCCCGAACCGCATGCGGCTCTTTTATGTTCATATCAACATTTGTGTGTGTGTGTGTGTGTGTGGGGGGGGGGGGGTTGTGCGTGTTGGCTTCACTTGAGTTCAATTTGGTATTTTGGTCAAAAGCGCATGTGGTGAAATTCCACAAAGTAGGATGGGCAAACACATTTCTTTAAACTATGAGTGTCAATTGGGCTCTCGAAATGGCAGGGAAAAGATGCACAGCAAAACAAAAATACGTAGATGAACACAGGACGTTTTAATCAGAGTGGGAAAGTTTCTATTTTTTGTTGAACGTGATGGCAAACCATTCTGCCTGATATGTCAGACCTCAGCGCATTTCAAAGATTCAAATCTTCAGCGCCATGCACTTCAGCTCACTCCATGCTAACATTGATCAGGCGTCGAACCCGCATCATCATGCTTAAGAGGTGGCCATGCTAACCAGTGCGCCATTATGTCAACGCATAATAACTAAGTCTACTGGTCAAAACAGCGGTTACTATATGACGTCGCTACGTCGTGGTCACGTGACGCAGACAAGACGTCAATGGACGTGGGCAGAGTTAACTTGTTTAAAAGGGAGTAGGCAGAAGAAATATTTAATTTATTTAAATCTATTTTGAGTGCACACCATTATGCCAATGCATAACAACTGTAAATCTACTAAACAAAACAGCGGTTGCTATATGACATCTGCCACGTCGTGGTCACGTGACATACGTGACGTCGATGGGCGTAACTTTCGCCGGAATTCAAATCCGCGGGGAGAGTTAACTTGTTTAAAAGAGAGTGGGCAGAAGAATTATTTAATTTATTTAAATCTATTTGGTGTGTGCGCCATTATGTCAATGCATAACAACTGTAAGTCTACTAAACAAAACAGCGGTTGCTATTTGACGTCTGCCACGTCGTGGTCACGTGACGCGGACGTGACGTCGACGCCTACTTTACATCCCACCGATCACAGGACTCCTCGGCTGCATAACCGTGCCCCCTTCCCAACCAATCGGATTTGCTATACGCGAAAACGACGCCAATGGAAAGAGCTTCCGCCCAAATTTAAATCCGTGGGCGTGGCTCGCAGCAGGAAGTAGGAAAATGGCGGCGATGTTGACAAAGACACAGCGGATGGTAACATACGACTAACAAGAGAAATATTTTTATTTTCTGCTTGCAACTGGACCGTCCAGAGCGTACACGGTAAGTACAACTCATCGTTTTTAAAAAGAAGTACTTTTGTTGCCCTGAAAAGCGAGTGAGCGTGGCGTTTGTGGGGGACGTCGAATTTCGACGATTCTTTCTGGTCAACGGTTGTAAATGATTGTGTTGATTAAAAAAGAAAACTTGATGTAACTCTACTTTTAACTGCCGTTTCAGATAGATTTGGAATTGCATCACATCCAATTTTGCCTAGAGCGTACACGGTAAGTAACACTCGTTGTGTTTAAGGAGATTTACGTTTGTAATAGCAGAAGTGTAGCCGCGTTGCGTTGTACGTGTGAATGTTGGTCCGGGCGAAATGTTAATGTTTAATTTCATTCCTTTAGGTTCCACGGTGTTTGTTGGCTGCAAGTTTTCCACTGCAAGAAGAGGCTCATATCATTGACCAGGAGCGAGCTACAATGGTGAGTAGCCATAACATTTATGTTAAACACTTCCTATTTCATGTCTAACAGTACTTGATTTAACAAATAACCATAAATAAATACAGTGTGGGCACTGAAGTTAACATATGTGATTATACTGCCTAATCTGTCACCGAGTAGATTGTTGCAAAGTAATATAAGATCCAAAGTTGTAATTCAGAATAGTTTTCAAAAGAAGGCCATTAGAATTATATACAAGTCTGATTACCCCGAACAAGCTATTAATTAAATCACAAATTCTTCAATTCAAAGATTTGGTAGATTATCAGACAAATAATGTCTAACAGTAATTGATTTAACACATCACGATAAGTAGATTGAGTGTGGGCACTCTCAAGTTAACATATGTGATTATACTGCCTAATCTGTTACAGAGTATGTTGTTGCCAAGTAATGTAGAATAGATCCAAAGTAGTAATCCAGAATAGTTTTGAAGAGGCCATTAGAATGATAAACAAATCTGATTACCTTGAACATAATAACAAGCTAAGTGTTTAATATGTCCTATGAAGTCAAAATTGGGCACCATCATGTGGTGAAATTTGGAATTGCATCACATCCAATTTTGCCTGGGAACAAACAGATTACATAAATCTTAGTTTTGAATAAGCCACTCCTTCTCAAACAAGTAAACTCTGCCCATTTTGCGCAGTAGATGTTCTGTTAATATCTAGTATTTATACAAAGTCATAATTTAAATTGCTTTCAACCTTCATTCATCGGTTCAACCAACATTACTCGCTCTTCTTACCAACGTATTGATTTAACTAAGCGTTTAATACTTCCTATCAGGTCTCAAATCGAGATTTGGCAAAATACAATTTCAGCAAATCCAATTTTGCCAGGGAACAAAAATAGATTAAATAAACTAAATAAGTCCTCTTCCCATTAAATAAATCAGAAAAGTCTGTCTTGTAACCAGTCCTCTTCAAACAAGTAAAGTCTGCCCAT
The DNA here is from genome assembly GCF_059516105.1 of Syngnathus floridae. Taxonomy (NCBI): domain Eukaryota; kingdom Metazoa; phylum Chordata; class Actinopteri; order Syngnathiformes; family Syngnathidae; genus Syngnathus; species Syngnathus floridae. The sequence continues at coordinate 16,762 of NW_028284189.1, read as the reverse complement.
TTTGTGCCGTAGATTTTGTGTCTATGCCTAGTATTTAAACAAAATCATAATTTAAACGACTTCTTTCCTTCATTCACTTTGGAAATTTGGAATTGCAGCAAATCGAATTTTGGCAGGGAACAAAAATAGATCAATTAAACTAAATAAGTCTTCTTCCCATTAAATAAATTAAAAAAGTCTGTCTTGTAACCAGTCCTTTTCAAACAAGTAAAGTCTGCCCATTTTGTGCCGTCGATTTTGTGTTAATGCCTAGTATTTATACAAAATCATAATTTAAAGGACTTCATTCCTTCATTCACTTTGGAAATTTGGAATTGCAGCACATCAAATTTTGCCTGGGAAGAAAAGTAGATTAAATAAATTTAATAAGTCTTACTACTTCCCATTAAATAAATTAAATACGTCTTACTTGTTCCCACTCCTTTTCAAAACAGTAGTTTAAAACGAGGGCCCTTCACTCAATCTTTAACCTCAACCCCGCACGTTGTGTTGTATCTGTGAATGTTGGTTGTGGCCAAATGATAGTTTTCTTTCATTCGTTTAGGTTCCAAGAAAACTTGATGTAACTCTACTTTTAACTGCCGTTTCAGATAAGCGGGTATTACGTCGCAGTCAAATGCCGCGGATATGACGTAATTGCCCGAACCTCCGCCAAAATTCAAATCTGTTGGCGCGATGGCCGTGAGCCACTGAGCAGCGACGATTATCAACAGAAATATCTTTATTTTCTGCTTGCAACTGGACCGTCTAGAGCGTACACGGTAAGTAACACTCATTGTGTTTAAGGAGATTTACGTTTGTAATAGCAGAAGTGTAGCCGCGTTGCGTTGTACGTGTGAAAATTGGTCGAGGCGAAATGTTAATGTTTAATTTCATTCCTTTAGGTTCCACGGTGTTTGTTGGCTGCAAGTTTTCCACTGCAAGAAGAGGCTCGTATCATTGACCAGGAGCGAGCTACAATGGTGAGTAGCCATAACATTTATGTTAAACACTTCCTATTTCATGTCTAACAGTACTTGATTTAACAAATAACCATAAATAAATACAGTGTGGGCACTGAAGTTAACATATGTGATTATACTGCCTAATCTGTCACGGAGTAGATTGTTGCAAAGTAATATAAGATCCAAAGTTGTAATTCAGAATAGTTTTCAAAAGAAGGCCATTAGAATTATATACAAGTCTGATTACCCTGAACAAGCTATTAATTAAATCACAAATTCTTCAATTCAAAGATTTGGTAGATTATCAGACAAATAATGTCTAACAGTAATTGATTTAACACATCACGATAAGTAGATTGAGTGTGGGCACTCTCAAGTTAACATATGTGATTATACTGCCTAATCTGTTACAGAGTATGTTGTTGCCAAGTAATGTAGAATAGATCCAAAGTAGTAATCCAGAATAGTTTTGAAGAGGCCATTAGAATGATAAACAAATCTGATTACCTTGAACATAATAACAAGCTAAGTGTTTAATATGTCCTATGAAGTCAAAATTGGGCACCATCATGTGGTGAAATTTGGAATTGCATCACATCCAATTTTGCCTGGGAACAAACAGATTACATAAATCTTAGTTTTGAATAAGCCACTCCTTCTCAAACAAGTAAACTCTGCCCATTTTGCGCAGTAGATGTTCTGTTAATATCTAGTATTTATACAAAGTCATAATTTAAATTGCTTTCAACCTTCATTCATCGGTTCAACCAACATTACTCGCTCTTATTACCAACTTGTATTGATTTAACTAAGCGTTTAATACTTCCTATCAGGTCTCAAATCGAGATTTGGCAAAATACAATTTCAGCAAATCCAATTTTGCCAGGGAACAAAAATAGATTAAATAAACTAAATAAGTCCTCTTCCCATTAAATAAATCAGAAAAGTCTGTCTTGTAACCAGTCCTCTTCAAACAAGTAAAGTCTGCCCATTTTGTGCCGTAGATTTTGTGTCTATGCCTAGTATTTAAACAAAATCATAATTTAAACGACTTCTTTCCTTCATTCACTTTGGAAATTTGGAATTGCAGCAAATCGAATTTTGGCAGGGAACAAAAATAGATCAATTAAACTAAATAAGTCTTCTTCCCATTAAATAAATTTAAAAAGTCTGTCTTGTAACCAGTCCTTTTCAAACAAGTAAAGTCTGCCCATTTTGTGCCGTCGATTTTGTGTTAATGCCTAGTATTTATACAAAATCATAATTTAAAGGACTTCATTCCTTCATTCACTTTGGAAATTTGGAATTGCAGCACATCAAATTTTGCCTGGGAAGAAAAGTAGATTAAATAAATTTAATAAGTCTTACTACTTCCCATTAAATAAATTAAATACGTCTTACTTGTTCCCACTCCTTTTCAAAACAGTAGTTTAAAACGAGGGCCCTTCACTCAATCTTTAACCTCAACCCCGCACGTTGTGTTGTATCTGTGAATGTTGGTTGTGGCCAAATGATAGTTTTCTTTCATTCGTTTAGGTTCCAAGAAAACTTGATGTAACTCTACTTTTAACTGCCGTTTCAGATAAGCGGGTATTACGTCGCAGTCAAATGCCGCGGATATGACGTAATTGCCCGAACCTCCGCCAAAATTCAAATCTGTTGGCGCGATGGCCGTGAGCCACTGAGCAGCGACGATTATCAACAGAAATATCTTTATTTTCTGCTTGCAACTGGACCGTCTAGAGCGTACACGGTAAGTAACACTCATTGTGTTTAAGGAGATTTACGTTTGTAATAGCAGAAGTGTAGCCGCGTTGCGTTGTACGTGTGAAAATTGGTCGAGGCGAAATGTTAATGTTTAATTTCATTCCTTTAGGTTCCACGGTGTTTGTTGGCTGCAAGTTTTCCACTGCAAGAAGAGGCTCGTATCATTGACCAGGAGCGAGCTACAATGGTGAGTAGCCATAACATTTATGTTAAACACTTCCTATTTCATGTCTAACAGTACTTGATTTAACAAATAACCATAAATAAATACAGTGTGGGCACTGAAGTTAACATATGTGATTATACTGCCTAATCTGTCACGGAGTAGATTGTTGCAAAGTAATATAAGATCCAAAGTTGTAATTCAGAATAGTTTTCAAAAGAAGGCCATTAGAATTATATACAAGTCTGATTACCCTGAACAAGCTATTAATTAAATCACAAATTCTTCAATTCAAAGATTTGGTAGATTATCAGACAAATAATGTCTAACAGTAATTGATTTAACACATCACGATAAGTAGATTGAGTGTGGGCACTCTCAAGTTAACATATGTGATTATACTGCCTAATCTGTTACAGAGTATGTTGTTGCCAAGTAATGTAGAATAGATCCAAAGTAGTAATCCAGAATAGTTTTGAAGAGGCCATTAGAATGATAAACAAATCTGATTACCTTGAACATAATAACAAGCTAAGTGTTTAATATGTCCTATGAAGTCAAAATTGGGCACCATCATGTGGTGAAATTTGGAATTGCATCACATCCAATTTTGCCTGGGAACAAACAGATTACATAAATCTTAGTTTTGAATAAGCCACTCCTTCTCAAACAAGTAAACTCTGCCCATTTTGCGCAGTAGATGTTCTGTTAATATCTAGTATTTATACAAAGTCATAATTTAAATTGCTTTCAACCTTCATTCATCGGTTCAACCAACATTACTCGCTCTTATTACCAACTTGTATTGATTTAACTAAGCGTTTAATACTTCCTATCAGGTCTCAAATCGAGATTTGGCAAAATACAATTTCAGCAAATCCAATTTTGCCAGGGAACAAAAATAGATTAAATAAACTAAATAAGTCCTCTTCCCATTAAATAAATCAGAAAAGTCTGTCTTGTAACCAGTCCTCTTCAAACAAGTAAAGTCTGCCCATTTTGTGCCGTAGATTTTGTGTCTATGCCTAGTATTTAAACAAAATCATAATTTAAACGACTTCTTTCCTTCATTCACTTTGGAAATTTGGAATTGCAGCAAATCGAATTTTGGCAGGGAACAAAAATAGATCAATTAAACTAAATAAGTCTTCTTCCCATTAAATAAATTAAAAAAGTCTGTCTTGTAACCAGTCCTTTTCAAACAAGTAAAGTCTGCCCATTTTGTGCCGTCGATTTTGTGTTAATGCCTAGTATTTATACAAAATCATAATTTAAAGGACTTCATTCCTTCATTCACTTTGGAAATTTGGAATTGCAGCACATCAAATTTTGCCTGGGAAGAAAAGTAGATTAAATAAATTTAATAAGTCTTACTACTTCCCATTAAATAAATTAAATACGTCTTACTTGTTCCCACTCCTTTTCAAAACAGTAGTTTAAAACGAGGGCCCTTCACTCAATCTTTAACCCCAACCCCGCACGTTGTGTTGTATCTGTGAATGTTGGTTGTGGCCAAATGATAGTTTTCTTTCATTCGTTTAGGTTCCAAGAAAACTTGATGTAACTCTACTTTTAACTGCCGTTTCAGATAAGCGGGTATTACGTCGCAGTCATGTGCCGTGGATATGACGTAATTGCCCGAACCTCCGCCAAAATTCAAATCTGTTGGCGCGATGGCCGTGAGCCACTGAGCAGCGACGATTATCAACAGAAATATCTTTATTTTCTGCTTGCAACTGGACCGTCTAGAGCGTACACGGTAAGTAACACTCATTGTGTTTAAGGAGATTTACGTTTGTAATAGCAGAAGTGTAGCCGCGTTGCGTTGTACGTGTGAAAATTGGTCGAGGCGAAATGTTAATGTTTAATTTCATTCCTTTAGGTTCCACGGTGTTTGTTGGCTGCAAGTTTTCCACTGCAAGAAGAGGCTCGTATCATTGACCAGGAGCGAGCTACAATGGTGAGTAGCCATAACATTTATGTTAAACACTTCCTATTTCATGTCTAACAGTACTTGATTTAACAAATAACCATAAATAAATACAGTGTGGGCACTGAAGTTAACATATGTGATTATACTGCCTAATCTGTCACGGAGTAGATTGTTGCAAAGTAATATAAGATCCAAAGTTGTAATTCAGAATAGTTTTCAAAAGAAGGCCATTAGAATTATATACAAGTCTGATTACCCTGAACAAGCTATTAATTAAATCACAAATTCTTCAATTCAAAGATTTGGTAGATTATCAGACAAATAATGTCTAACAGTAATTGATTTAACACATCACGATAAGTAGATTGAGTGTGGGCACTCTCAAGTTAACATATGTGATTATACTGCCTAATCTGTTACAGAGTATGTTGTTGCCAAGTAATGTAGAATAGATCCAAAGTAGTAATCCAGAATAGTTTTGAAGAGGCCATTAGAATGATAAACAAATCTGATTACCTTGAACATAATAACAAGCTAAGTGTTTAATATGTCCTATGAAGTCAAAATTGGGCACCATCATGTGGTGAAATTTGGAATTGCATCACATCCAATTTTGCCTGGGAACAAACAGATTACATAAATCTTAGTTTTGAATAAGCCACTCCTTCTCAAACAAGTAAACTCTGCCCATTTTGCGCAGTAGATGTTCTGTTAATATCTAGTATTTATACAAAGTCATAATTTAAATTGCTTTCAACCTTCATTCATCGGTTCAACCAACATTACTCGCTCTTATTACCAACTTGTATTGATTTAACTAAGCGTTTAATACTTCCTATCAGGTCTCAAATCGAGATTTGGCAAAATACAATTTCAGCAAATCCAATTTTGCCAGGGAACAAAAATAGATTAAATAAACTAAATAAGTCCTCTTCCCATTAAATAAATCAGAAAAGTCTGTCTTGTAACCAGTCCTCTTCAAACAAGTAAAGTCTGCCCATTTTGTGCCGTAGATTTTGTGTCTATGCCTAGTATTTAAACAAAATCATAATTTAAACGACTTCTTTCCTTCATTCACTTTGGAAATTTGGAATTGCAGCAAATCGAATTTTGGCAGGGAACAAAAATAGATCAATTAAACTAAATAAGTCTTCTTCCCATTAAATAAATTAAAAAAGTCTGTCTTGTAACCAGTCCTTTTCAAACAAGTAAAGTCTGCCCATTTTGTGCCGTCGATTTTGTGTTAATGCCTAGTATTTATACAAAATCATAATTTAAAGGACTTCATTCCTTCATTCACTTTGGAAATTTGGAATTGCAGCACATCAAATTTTGCCTGGGAAGAAAAGTAGATTAAATAAATTTAATAAGTCTTACTACTTCCCATTAAATAAATTAAATACGTCTTACTTGTTCCCACTCCTTTTCAAAACAGTAGTTTAAAACGAGGGCCCTTCACTCAATCTTTAACCCCAACCCCGCACGTTGTGTTGTATCTGTGAATGTTGGTTGTGGCCAAATGATAGTTTTCTTTCATTCGTTTAGGTTCCAAGAAAACTTGATGTAACTCTACTTTTAACTGCCGTTTCAGATAAGTGGGTATTACGTCGCAGTCATGTGCCGTGGATATGACGTAATTGCCCGAACCTCCGCCAAAATTCAAATCTGTTGGCGCGATGGCCGTGAGCCACTGAGCAGCGACGATTATCAACAGAAATATCTTTATTTTCTGCTTGCAACTGGACCGTCTAGAGCGTACACGGTAAGTAACACTCATTGTGTTTAAGGAGATTTACGTTTGTAATAGCAGAAGTGTAGCCGCGTTGCGTTGTACGTGTGAAAATTGGTCGAGGCGAAATGTTAATGTTTAATTTCATTCCTTTAGGTTCCACGGTGTTTGTTGGCTGCAAGTTTTCCACTGCAAGAAGAGGCTCGTATCATTGACCAGGAGCGAGCTACAATGGTGAGTAGCCATAACATTTATGTTAAACACTTCCTATTTCATGTCTAACAGTACTTGATTTAACAAATAACCATAAATAAATACAGTGTGGGCACTGAAGTTAACATATGTGATTATACTGCCTAATCTGTCACGGAGTAGATTGTTGCAAAGTAATATAAGATCCAAAGTTGTAATTCAGAATAGTTTTCAAAAGAAGGCCATTAGAATTATATACAAGTCTGATTACCCTTAACATAACAACAAGCTATTAATTAAATCACAAATTCTTCAATTCAAAGATTTGGTAGATTATCAGACAAATAATGTCTAACAGTAATTGATTTAACACATCACGATAAGTAGATTGAGTGTGGGCACTCTCAAGTTAACAGATATGATTATACTGCCTAATCTGTTACAGAGTATGTTGTTGCCAAGTAATGTAGAATAGATCCAAAGTAGTAATCCAGAATAGTTTTGAAGAGGCCATTAGAATAATAAACAAATCTGATTACCTTGAACATAATAACAAGCTAAGTGTTTAATATGTCCTATGAAGTCAAAATTGGGCACCATCATGTGGTGAAATTTGGAATTGCATCACATCCAATTTTGCCTGGGAACAAACAGATTAAATAAATCTTAGTTTTGAATAAGCCACTCCTTCTCAAACAAGTAAACTCTGCCCATTTCGCGCAGTAGATGTTCTGTTAATATCTAGTATTTATACAAAGTCATAATTTAAATTGCTTTCAACCTTCATTCATCGGTTCAACCAACATTACTCGCTCTTATTACCAACTTGTATTGATTTAACTAAGCGTTTAATACTTCCTATCAGGTCTCAAGGCAAGATTTGGCAAAATACAATTTCAGCAAATCCAATTTTGCCAGGGAACAAAAATAGATTAAATAAACTAAATAAGTCTTCTTCCCATTAAATAAATCAGAAAGGTCTGTCTTGTAACCAGTCCTCTTCAAACAAGTAAAGTCTGCCCATTTTGTGCCGTAGATTTTGTGTCTATGCCTAGTATTTAAACAAAATCATAATTTAAACGACTTCTTTCCTTCATTCACTTTGGAAATTTGGAATTGCAGCAAATCGAATTTTGCCAGGGAACAAAAATAGATCAATTAAACTAAATAAGTCTTCTTCCCATTAAATAAATTAAAAAAGTCTGTCTTGTAACCAGTCCTTTTCAAACAAGTAAAGTCTGCCCATTTTGTGCCGTCGATTTTGTGTTAATGCCTAGTATTTATACAAAATCATAATTTAAAGGACTTCATTCCTTCATTCACTTTGGAAATTTGGAATTGCAGCACATCAAATTTTGCCTGGGAAGAAAAGTAGATTAAATAAATTTAATAAGTCTTACTACTTCCCATTAAATAAATTAAATACGTCTTACTTGTTCCCACTCCTTTACAAAAAAGTAGTTTAAAACGAGGTCCCTTCACTCAACCTTTAACCCTATTTATTCACCTTCTAGGCTAAGTGTTAAAGGCTAAGTGTTAAAGGCTAAGTGTTAAAGGCTAAGTGTTAGAGGCTAAGTGCCAGAGGCTAGGCGCCAGAGGCGAGTTTTTGTGGGCTGAAGTTTTAGTGGGGTTAGTGTGAATACAATCCAAAAGAATACAACAGAATACAATACAATAGAATATAATACATAGATTAAATTCAATAGCTCTTACTACTTCCCATTAAATAAATTAAATACGTCTTACTTGTTCCCAATCCTTTTCAAAAAAGTAGTTTAAAACGAGGGCCCTTCACTCAACCTTTAACCTCAACCCCGCACGTCACATTGTGTTGTATCTGTGAATGTTGGTTGTGGCCAAATGATAGTTTTCTTTCATTCGTTTAGGTTCCACGGTGTTTGTTGGCTATGTTTTCCACTGTCAGAAGGATGAAAATACAAAGTACAACGATTGGACGTGGGCGAAGACGTCACCGGTGAGTCCTTCCTTCCTATTTATTTACCTTCTAGATGCTAGAGGCTAAGTGTTAGAGGCTAAGTGTTAGAGGCTAAGTGTTAAACACAATACGAACAACACAACGATACTGCACTGAACAACACGATACCGCACTGAGAAACACGATACCGCACTGAACAACACGATACCGCACTGAACAACACCATGCCGCACTGAACACCATGCCACACTGAACAACACCATCCCGCACTGAACAACACCATGCCGCACTAAACAACACCATGCCGCACTGAACAACACCATGCCTCACTGAACGACACCATGCCGCACTGAAAGACACCATGCCGCACTGAACGACACCATGCCGCACTGAAAGACACCATCCCGCACTGAACACCATGCCGCACTGAACAACACCATCCTGCACTGAACAACACCATCCCGCACTGAACAACACCATGCCGCACTGAACATTATGCCGCACTGAACATTATGCCGCACTGAACAACACCATGCCGCACTGAACAACACCATGCCGCACTGAACAACATTATGCCGCACTGAACAACACCATGCCGCACTAAACAACACCATGCCGCACTGAACAACACCATGCCGCACTGAACAACATTATGCCGCACTGAACAACACCATGCCGCACTGAACAACACCATCCTGCACTGAACAACACCATTCCGCATTGAACACCATGCCGCACTGAACAACACCATCCCGCACTGAACAACACCATCCCGCACTGAACAACACCATGCCGCACTGAACAACATTATGCCGCACTGAACAACATTATGCCGCACTGAACAACACCATGCCGCACTGAACAACACCATGCCGCACTGAACAACACCATGCCGCACTGAACAACATTATAACGCACTGAACAACACCATCCCGCACTGAACAACACCATGCCGCACTAAACAACATTATGCCGCACTGAACAACATTATGCCGAAATGAACAACACCATGCCGCACTGAACAACACCATGCCGCACTGAACAACACCATCCTGCACTGAACAACACCATCCCGCACTGAACAACACCATGCCGCACTGAACAACACCATGCCGCACTGAACAACACCATGCCGCAATGAACAACACCATCCCGCACTGAACAACATTATGCCGCACTGAACAACATTATGCCGCACTGAACAACACCATGCCGCACTGAACAACACCATGCCGCACTGAACAACACCATCCTGCACTGAACAACACCATCCCGCACTGAACAACACCATGCCGCACTGAACAACATTATGGCGCACTGAACAACATTATGCCGCACTGAACAACACCATGCCGCACTGAACAACACCATGCCGCACTGAACAACACCATGCCGCAATGAACAACACCATCCCGCACTGAACAACACCATGCCGCACTGAGCAACACCATGCCGCACTGAACAACACCATCCTGCACTGAACAACACCATGCTGCACTGAACAACACCATTCCGCACTGAACAACACCATGCCGCACTGAACAACATTACGCTGCACTGAACAACACCATGCCGCACTGAACAACACCATGCCGCACTGAACAACACCATGCCGCATTGAACAACACCATGCCGCATTGAACAACACCATGCCGCACTGAACAACACCATCCTGCACTGAACAACACCATGCCGCATTGAACAACACCATCCTGCACTGAACAACACCATCCCGCACTGAACAACACCATCCCGCATTGAACAACACCATCCTGCACTGAACAACACCATGCCGCACTGAACACCATGCCGCACTGAACAACACCATTCCGCACTGAACAACACCATGCCGCACTGAACAACACCATCCTGCACTGAACAACACCATCCCGCACTGAACAACACCATGCCGCATTGAACAACACCATCCTGCACTGAACAACACCATCCTGCACTGAACAACACCATGCCGCACTGAACAACACCATGCCGCACTGAACAACACCATGCCGCACTGAACAACACCATGCCGCACTGAACAACATTATGCCGCACTGAACAACATTATGTCGCACTGAACAACACCATGCCGCACTGAACAACACCATGCCGCACTGAACAACATTATGCCGCACTGAAAAACACCATGCCGCACTGAACAACACCATCCCGCACTGAACAACACCATGCCGCATTGAACAACACCATGCCGCACTGAACAACACCATGCTGCACTGAACAACATTATGCTGCACTGAACAACACGATCCTGCATTGAACAACACCATGCCGCACTGAACAACAACATCCTGCACTGAACAACACCATCCTGTACTGAACAACACCACCCCGCACTGAACAACACGATCCCGCATTGAACACCATCCCGCACTGAACAACACCATGCCGCACTGAACAACACCATTCCGCACTGAACAACACCATGCCGCACTGAACAACACCATGCCGCACTGAACAACACCATGCCGCACTGAACAACACCATGCCGCACTGAACAACATTATGCCGCACTGAACAACACCATGCCGCACTGAACAACACCATCCCGCACTGAACAACACCATGCCGCATTGAACAACACCATGCCGCACTGAACAACACCATCCTGCACTGAACAACACCATCCCGCACTAAACAACACCATGCCGCACTGAACAACATTATGGCGCACTGGACAACATTATGCCGCACTGAACAACACCATGCCGCACTGAACAACACCATGCCGCACTGAACAACACCATGCCGCACTGAACAACACCATGCCGCACTGAACAACATTATGCCGCACTGAACAACACCATGCCGCACTGAACAACACCATGCCGCACTGAACAACACGATCCCGCATTGAACAACACCATCCTGCACTGAACAACACCATGCCGCACTGAACAACACCATGCCGCACTGAACAACACCATTCCGCACTGAACAACACCATGCCGCACTGAACGACACCATCCTGCACTGAACAACACCATCCCGCACTGAACAACACCATGCCGCATTAAACAACACCATGCCGCACTGAACAACACCATCCTGCACTGAACAACACCATGCCGCACTGAACAACACCATGCCGCACTGAACAACACCATGCCGCACTGAACAACATTATGCCGCACTGAACAACATTATGCCGCACTAAACAACATTATGTCGCACTGAACAACACCATGCCGCACTGAACAACACCATGCTGCACTGAACAACATTATGCCGCACTGAACAACACGATCCCGCATTGAACAACACCATCCCGCAGTGAACAACACCATGCCGCATTGAACAACACCATGCCGCACTGAACAACACCATGCTGCACTGAACAACATTATGCTGCACTGAACAACACGATCCTGCATTGAACAACACCATGCCGCACTGAACAACACCATCCTGCACTGAACAACACCATGCCGCACTGAACAACACCATGCCGCACTGAACAACATTATGCCGCACTGAAAAACACCATGCCGCACTGAACAACACCATCCCGCACTGAACAACACCATGCCGCATTGAACAACACCATGCCGCACTGAACAACACCATGCTGCACTGAACAACATTATGCTGCACTGAACAACACGATCCTGCATTGAACAACACCATGCCGCACTGAACAACACCATCCTGCACTGAACAACACCATCCTGCACTGAACAACACCACCCCGCACTGAACAACACGATCCCGCATTGAACAACACCATCCCGCACTGAACAACACCATGCCGCACTGAACAACACCATTCCGCACTGAACAACACCATGCCGCACTGAACAACACCATGCCGCACTGAACAACACCATGCCGCACTGAACAACACCATGCCGCACTGAACAACATTATGCCGCACTGAACAACACCATGCCGCACTGAACAACACCATCCCGCACTGAACAACACCATGCCGCATTGAACAACACCATGCCGCACTGAACAACACCATCCTGCACTGAACAACACCATCCCGCACTGAACAACACCATGCCGCACTGAACAACATTATGGCGCACTGGACAACATTATGCCGCACTGAACAACACCATGCCGCACTGAACAACACCATGCCGCACTGAACAACACCATGCCGCACTGAACAACACCATGCCGCACTGAACAACATTATGCCGCACTGAACAACACCATGCCGCACTGAACAACACCATGCCGCACTGAACAACACGATCCCGCATTGAACAACACCATCCTGCACTGAACAACACCATGCCGCACTGAACAACACCATGCCGCACTGAACAACACCATTCCGCACTGAACAACACCATGCCGCACTGAACAACACCATCCTGCACTGAACAACACCATCCCGCACTGAACAACACCATGCCACATTGAACAACACCATGCCGCACTGAACAACACCATCCTGCACTGAACAACACCATGCCGCACTGAACAACACCATGCCGCACTGAACAACACCATGCCGCACTGAACAACATTATGCCGCACTGAACAACATTATGCCGCACTAAACAACATTATGTCGCACTGAACAACACCATGCCGCACTGAACAACACCATGCTGCACTGAACAACATTATGCCGCACTGAACAACACGATCCCGCATTGAACAACACCATCCCGCAGTGAACAACACCATGCCGCATTGAACAACACCATGCCGCACTGAACAACACCATGCTGCACTGAACAACATTATGCTGCACTGAACAACACGATCCTGCATTGAACAACACCATGCCGCACTGAACAACACCATCCTGCACTGAACAACACCTTTCCACACTGAACAACACCATGCCGCACTGAACAACATTATGCCGCACTGAACAACACCATGCCGCACTGAACAACACCATGCCGCACTGAACAACACCATGCCGCACTGAACAACACCATGCCGCAATGAACAACACCATCCCGCACTGAACAACACCATGCCGCATTGAACAACACCATGCCGCACTGAACAACACCATCCCGCACTGAACAACACCACCCCGCACTGAACAACACGATCCCGCATTGAACAACACCATCCCGGACTGAACAACACCATGCCGCACTGAACAACACCATTCCGCACTGAACAACACCATGCCGCACTGAACAACACCATGCCGCACTGAACAACACCATGCCGCACTGAACAACACCATGCCGCACTGAACAACATTATGCCGCACTGAACAACACCATGCCGCACTGAACAACACCATCCCGCACTGAACAACACCATGCCGCATTGAACAACACCGTGCCGCACTGAACAACACCATCCTGCACTCAACAACACCATCCCGCACTGAACAACACCATGCCGCACTGAACAACATTATGGCGCACTGAACAACATTATGCCGCACTGAACAACACCATGCCGCACTGAACAACACCATGCCGCACTGAACAACACCATGCCGCACTGAACAACATTATGCCGCACTGAACAACATTATGCCGCACTGAACAACACCATGCCGCACTGAACAACACCATGCCGCACTGAACAACACCATGCCGCACTGAACAACACGACGTCGCACTGAACAACACGACGCCGCACAGAACAACACGACGCCGCACAGAATAACACAATACCGCACAGAACAACACAATACCGCACAAACAGTTTTAGATAATATTACGTCGCAGTCATGTGACGCGGACATGACGTCAATAGGCGGAACTCACGGCAAAATTATAATCCGTGGGCGTGGCTTGCAACAGGAAGTAGGAAAGCGGCAGTTCTGGCAAACAAGACACAGCTGTTAGTAACACGATGACTAACAAGGCAAATATTTTTGTTTTCAGCTTGCAACTTGACCGTCTAGAGCGTACAAGGTAATTACAACTGTTTTTTTTTAGCCCTGAGAAGCGAGGGAGTGTGGCGTTTGGGAGGAATGTCGAACTCGGCGTCTGCTTCCAGCCACAGACGCCAAATTTCGACGATTATTTCGACTGGTCAACGGTTGTAAATTATTGCGTTGACTAAAAACTTTATTTAACTCTACTCTTAACTTTGCCGTTTCAGATATGCGGGTATTACACCGCGGAAATGACGTCAATAGGCTGAACTCTCGCCAAAATTCAAATCTGTGGGCGCAATGGCCTTGAGCGAGACACCGGATACAAACACGACGATTATCAACAGAAATATCTTTATTTTCCGCTTGCAAGTGGACCGTCTAGAGCGTACACGGTAAGTACAACTCATTGTGTTTAAAAAGATTTACGTTTGTGTAGTTTGCGTTGCGTTGTATCTGTGAATGTTGGTTGAGGCTAAATGTTAATGTTTAATTTCATTCCTTTAGGTTCCACGGTGTTTGTTGGCTGTATGTTTTCCACTGCAAGAAGAGGCTCGTATCATTGACCAGCAGGAGCTACAATGGTGAGTACCCCTTTCGTCTTCCATTTATGTTAAACACTTCCTATTTCATGTCTAACAGTACTCGATTTAACAAATAACCATAAATAAATACAGTGTGGGCAGTCACGTTAACATATGTGATTATCCTGCCTAATATGTTTATCACAAATATGTCACTAATCACTAATATGTTTATTTGTTTATCACAACACCTTTGGACCTTCAGCAATCGATTATTTACCTTCATCTACATAGAGACAGAACGATGGTGTCTTAAACATCTCATTCATTTCACCAAATAAGTTCACGCAGGTGGATAACGGCCGTCTCGGTCACGCTATGTTGCGTGATGCAGTTTTGAAGAACCAAATGCATTTATTCAATGAATAAGTCAAGCTAGTTCTATGTTTATGATGTTGTAAGTTACGGTACCGATTGAAGTTGAGTTCGAAGCCAGTGGAAAACAGCGCTGCGTTTGTGCTCTCCAGGTACAAATGTTGTGATCTCTGACTGACGACCGGGCGAGACTCGAGTAAGAGATGTCCAAACGAGCTCCGGCAGGGCGGGCCAAGGCGGAGCGAACGGACGCCCTTCAGGCCGCCAATGACGAGCTGAGAACCAAACTGATGGACGTCCAGTTAGAACTTCAGCAGGAGAAGAACAAGGTGAAAACCTCAACAGACAGACACTGCCTGCCTCCCTGCCTGCCTCCCTGCCTGCCTCCCTGCCTGCCTCCCTCCCTCCCAGTTTTCCCGATGTAGATTAGACATGCGTGTGCCATGACTGTGTCAGCCTACATCAACAAATGCACCGAGGACGTCAGCACCACTAAGAATATCATCACCCGGGGCAACCAACGACCCTGGATGACTGAGGAGGTACGTCAAACGCTACGAGCGCGGAACTCTGCCTTCAAGTCTGGCGACAAGGAGACACTGAGGACAGCGAGAGCCAACTTGAACCGTGCCATCAGGATAGCGAAGCGAGACCGCAGTCGAAAATTTCAGGATCGTTTCCACGACGTCAAAAACATCAGGAGTATGTGGCAAGGCATACGGGCGATTACAAACTACAACTCACCCTCCCCCCCCCCGGTGGGTGTAGTTGATGCTGACTTTCTAAATGGTCTAAATAACTTCTTTGGGAGGTTCGAGGCACTAAACGGCACTCCAGCAGTTAAAACTGTCCCCCATCAGGAAGAGGAGGTACTCTGCCTTGACTCCGCCGATGTGTTGAAGACCCTGAGGAGAGTCAACCCCTGTAAGGCCCCTGGCCCCGACAACATTCCTGGGCGTGTGTTCAGGGAATGTGCAAGTCATCTGGCTGGGGTCATCACAGACATTTTTAACACCTCGCTGGGCCAAGCCACAGTGCCGGCGTGCTTTAAGACTGCCTCCATCATTCCGGTGCCGAAGAAACCTCAAATCACCTCATTTAATGATTACCGGCCTGTTGCACTGACTCCGGTTATGATGAAGTGCTTCGAAAGGCTGCTTAAAGGTCACATCGTTTCCAGACTCCCCCTATTATTTGACCCGTTCCAGTTTGCCGACCGGCAAAACCGCTCCACTCAGGACGCCATCTCCTCCGTTCTTCACCTGAGCCTGGCTCACCTGGAGGAGAAGAACACCCATGTGCGGAGGCTGTTCCTGGACTTCAGCTCAGCGTTTAACACCATCATCCCACAGCATCTGGTAGGAAA